>NW_028277469.1:310788-621577 GCF_059751315.1 Micrasema longulum | reverse complement strand
TGAACCTCTGACGTTACACGCGGAGTTATTTCAAAAATACAAAACTTTGAAAAATCGTAGCGTCGATAATACGATTTATAAAAATTAAAAAAAAAAAATTGTCTTAGTTTAACAGTCTATTAACAAATATTTTTTTTTTTAAAAACCACTGAACTTCCTCATTATAAAATCTACAGAACAGTTGGAATGTTTTTGACTTTGACAAATGATAAAAAATGAATACATAAGTTTAAAAAAAAATTATTATAAACAAAAATTTTATTACGTATTTACCAGTTTTAATGACTTTGAAGTACCGTAAGATTTTTCTAGTCCTGTAGGTGTTTTTTGCAAATTGAGAAATGCCGTTTTTGTGATAAGCACTTCTTTCAAAGGGTTTTTATTACAGTTTTTTGTATGAAAGCAGCCTGGCTGTTTTTAGCAGCACTTAAAATTGACCTTGCTGCACCCGATAACACCAATATATCATTTTTTCAAAATTGTGGACCGGCTGCTTTCTGCATAACTTAGTTCAATTGTAGTACCTATGTTTATATTTCTGATTGCAAAAGTTGTCTTAGGTGATTTTCTATGAATGCTCGTATTGAGTTCTTGCGCAGAAAGTTGTTACGGGCCTCGACAAGTCAATATATTGTGCCTATAAAAAATGACAGAAATGAGGAAATGTAGTTGTTTGGTATGTGTGTTCCCGATATATTAACTACTGTTAATGGTTCTTATTTATGGTAATGGACATCGACTCATAATATGTGATAATGAGGAATGGGACGTTTTCTAGATCAAAGCGGTTTAATTCTGAGTACGATTTAGGCTGTAGTCGGAAAAAACTAACGCAAAATTAGGAAATCATACGATTTTGCTATTTTAAAACGAATGTTTTTTTTAATCGGGCAATAATAAAAAAAAACATAAATTAGGCAAAAACAATATGTTTTACAGGTATTTCTGTTAAAAAATATACTTAAAAATTTTATGTAACCAAAATATAATTACTTTTAGACCGGTAGATTACGCCATTTCAAATTTAGACTTAACTTAGGTATCTGGGATTTCAATAAAGCCTAAGTATTGAACAAAAATTTAGTGCAATAATTTGAAGATAATACATTTAACATAATAGTGGCCGCGGCCAAATTTTAATTTTTTGTTTTTGAAAAAAAATACAAGCATTTTATATTACATACATTTTTGTGACATTTTCCTTCATTTCTACTTAAAATTATGCCTTCGGTAATATAAAAAAAAAAAAAATTATTCAAATACTATAGTTGAAGCCTTTATTTATAGAATTGTATTTTTTTTTTGAAAAAAAAATATAATTCTGATTGAAATACTCAATTTAAAACAATATCTTATTGACTGTTGACCTTCAGTACAGCCCTAATTGCTTTCGAAAAGGCTGGTCCGAAGGTCACGAAAAAGTCAATAATATATTGTTTTAAATCAAATATTTTAACCAGAATTATCTTCTTTTTTCAAAAAAAAAGAACACAATTCTATAAAAAAAGGTTTCACCTAAAGTATTTCAATATTTTAATTTTTTTAAAGTATTACCGAAGGCATAATTTTAAGTATAAACAAAGGAAAATGTCACAAAAATGTATGTGATTTAAAATGCTTGTATTTTTTTTCAAAAACAAAAAATTAAATTTGGCCTCGGCCACTTTTATGTAAAATGTATTATCTTCAAATTGTTACATTAAACTTTTGTTCAATACTTAGTCTTTATTGAGATCCCAGATACCTAAGTTTCGTCATAATTTGAAATGGCGTAATCTGCCTGTCTAAAAGTAATTATATTTTAGTTAAATAAAACCTTTAAGTATAATTTTTTACAGAAATACCTGTAAAACATATTGTTTTTATCTCATTTATGTTTATTTTATTTTTGCCCAATTTAAAAAAAACTTTCGTTTTAAAATGGCAAAATCGTATGATTTTCTAATTTTGCGTTCGTTTTTCCCGACTACAGCCTTAAAGCCGAGGATCTCATAAATAAGGGCCGTTTACACGTGGACACTACAATAGATATGACAATACTGTTTTGTCCCGGCTCAGTGAACATCCTCAACCGCGCGGGACAGAACGCTGGGACATTACGAAAGTTTGGCCGCAGTTCGCAAGTGAGCGTTGCGAAAATGAAGTCGAGTCTACTTCGCACCAAGGAGTTGTAAAGAGTTCTCAGTATGCGGGTATTTTCGAAAACCCGGGCGGTACGCAGAACAAATCCTAACATCTTCAACGATTTACCACTGATTACCTCAAATATACTTATACGTATGATAGTGGCAGGGGCGAATCGTATGTAGAAGCGATTATTCGCAGCTTACCATTATATTTGACTAACCATAATAATGTTTTACTGTATCTTTATTTACAGAAAAACAAATAAAAAATTACTATTTTTCAAAAATTATTTCCACCGATTGTATTTTTATCCTAATATAAATATTAATATTTATAAAGCACGTCCAGCGCCTGCGGTGAGCCAAGAAACTAGCCATTATTCCAGCTTATTTTTTCATACAAATAAATATACTATATTTTGAATGTCTTAACACCACTACGAGTTTTTTTTCCTAGATGAAGCTTGCAGATTACATACATTAATGAAGATTCTTGATTTGGAAAACAGTATTTCAAACATTATTTCTTAAGGGCTATTATTCTTAGAGATGTTTTTTTTGACATAAGACCATAATTACTTTCATGCGTCATATTGCAGGACATATGGCGCTCGACACGGCCGTTTTTAGCGCAATTAATTTCTAGAACAATTGGCCAGTTGATATTTCAATTGAATACCTGAAATCGGCTAAATTCATCGTGCTATTTTTTATTTACTTTTTAATGAGTTATGTATTAAAGTAATGGATAATATATCTATATTATATAATATATCACGCAATTACGTCGTTTGAGTTGATCTTATGAATGAGAGTTGTTATATCACAAAGAACCACAGAAAAATATTGATTTATAGTATATATTATTAACAATTTTTTTTTTTTTAAAGGAATAACCCGCTAAGCCTCTATTTTGAGGCTTGTCAGCAGGTGGGATAGAGGGGATATGGAAGAAGGTAGAAAAAAAATCTTTCTTGGATTTTTTTCTTGCAACTATGTACCTTCTATGTAGGTACAAATATATGATATTTTTTAATAGCTTACCTGTAAATAAAATCACCATTCGTCACCGGATAGTGGTCACGGGATAGTTTGCGGGGTGGCTTAGTGGTTATTATTTAAAATGATAAAAACATTTTATTATTAAAAAAAACATCAAGTACAGGTTATGCTTCCATATCCCTTTCTAAAAAGTATTCGTTTCTGTTAAGATGTCAATCTGTCTGGAATATGTATGTCCGTCAAGTAGCCAATTAGGTTGACGGTGTTGTGAAACCAAGCATGTGAGGTTTCTATCCGCCACTGCCAACCCAACCTGTTTTCCATTTGTCCAACCGCCAGCCTGCGCTAAGAATTTTAATAAAATAATGCGCTTAGATCGCCATAAAAACATGTGTAAATGATCTGGGAAAGTGCGACGGTGGTGCTAATTGGCAATAGTTTCAGATTATCAGAAATATCGTTTGGCATTTAGTAAAAAGTATAAAAAAACTGCTAGATTTCTAACAGTTTATTGCTGGTATTCTTTATTTATAATTTTGAAACTC
Source organism: Micrasema longulum (assembly GCF_059751315.1). Taxonomy (NCBI): domain Eukaryota; kingdom Metazoa; phylum Arthropoda; class Insecta; order Trichoptera; family Brachycentridae; genus Micrasema; species Micrasema longulum. The sequence continues at coordinate 617,904 of NW_028277469.1, read as the reverse complement.
ACACGTGTTTTTATACACAACATACCTTTGGATTTCCACACTTCAGTGACACTAGGAGATATTTTAAAGATCAGTGGTGACTCGTTACGATTAGAATTGTTGATCACTTCAAGGCTAAGAAAAAAAAGGTTGCAGAAAGGCGGAAATAAAATATTAATTGTTTTTTAAGTTTCTTTCTTTCTTCGTTAGTTCTTCAGCCAGGAAGTTATTCTCCTAGGCCCGTTTCTGCTGGCAATTTTGCCTCATATCATGTGATATAAGATCTAGTATTTCCCTTGGTGTTTTATGACGTATTCGAAATACTGCAACTTTCGGATTGTAATAGTTTTTTTTTCTAGTTATCTCGTTGAACTGTTTGCATAAAAAAAGTTTTTTTTAGTTAAACGTATGGTAATGTTGAAAAATACGTCTCCTCGAGGTCCAAGGTTCAAATCCTGGCAGGGTCGATGTGAAACATTTCTTTTTTGCAGCAATCTTTCATTGTCCCTGGACTGGATCCTGGAGCGTATCACTGATCACCTTAATTTCATGTAATAGTTGATTGAAATGTTACACTTGGTGTTCCAATGCTGTGCTCTATTCACCATTAGGCGGAGATAGAGGTAAAATGTATTATAAAGGGTATTATTCTCGACTCTACCCGACCTAGTTACTTATGGTATGCATGGCTACAACAGTTTAGAGACTAGAAGGAATGTGTATTTGACTACAAATTTTTATCGATTGTTGCGCGGTATGGGCGATAATCCTGATATTATGATAAGCATCGGTTCGTATGTTCCTGATAATTACCTAAGACAGCGTCAGAATAGATTATTTAGTATTTCGATATACAGGACCAATCTGCCGATGGTTTTGCCTGTTGGAAGGGCTACCACAATTCTGAACAACATCGCTCTGGATATTGATATGTTCTATGTATCCGAAGGGGTTTTCCGGAGCAGGATTCTTCTACTATTTTGACAAAGAGTCTCTTTATGTATTTTTATAATATGTACGTCTTAAATTTTAGTTTGTTATTTAGTATTATTTTAAATAAATGAATTTAATTTAATTGAAATTGTTAAAATGTTCGGTAGATCACTCGAAAACTGGACCGTTATATGTAGATATCGGGTCTAATCTCGTTGCCCACCACTGTAATGGTTTACTTAATAAAAGAGCAATCCATGTATCATACTCGCATAACCATGCACGCATCCAACGATTTACGTTAATTAAATGTCGATGGATCTGAATAAAAACATATTATTCAACTTTATGTACTACATCGAGGATTAAATTTGGCGTTTTTCATCAAAGGAGCTTTATGAAGTGTGCATATTATGTGAAAACCAAATTTATTTCAATGTGTTTAAGAGCACTTTTTCTTACTCGCTGTCCTCATGATTGAGGATTTTGATTCTCCGGGTCGTCCTTCTCCAGCTCTCCCTTGACTGCACCGCACGTATCGCTCCAACCACCAGTCCCCGTCCTGACCAGATCAGTCCACCGCGTAGGCGATCTTCCTCTGTCTTGTTTGTCTTTCATTGCATTGATAGTTCATGTTTCCGCAACAGTTTTACCTTGGACCTGTTGTTTAAAAAAAAATACAAAAATAAGTAAGAATCTCCGTGAAATATCTCACAAACTTTTTTCTGACAAATAAATTAATATTTTAAATATACAGACTAACGGATAATAGGGATAAGGAACATTTTAGAGAAGGGAATATGGAAGTCTAGGCATTTACAAGGCTTATGAAAGAATTGAAGAAACATGGATAGTTCAGATATAGGCAAAATGGTGAATGTTACACAGTTTCTAAAGTGGCAACTTAAACCAGCCAATGACAGGTCATTAGCCCTGTAATTTCATTCCCCCATAGATTCATTCACCCCTGGTCGAGCGATGGCGGAATGTGCTGAGACCACCATAAGTGCTGAAAATATAACATTTATAAGATATTTTTTTTATATATTAAATTGGCTCGGCACCATGTAGCCATTTTACAGGAATAAAAAATACCTAGACCTCCATATTCCCTTCTCTAAAATATTATTTATCCTTGTTGTAATTTGTTAATGATTACTTAGGGGATGAAATCCAGTCTTTTGTCTATAAACGTTTGGACAAATTCAAATTTTTGAAATATATACACAATAAACGAAACATGAATACTTGGCGTAATATATTGCGCTGTTGCTAAAAGACAAATGATTTCTTCTTGCAACTTAGTGAGTATATTTTTTTATATATTAAAAATGTTTTTATTTTACGCTTAGATGTAACATATCTAATTGCGATATTTTGATGAATCTCGAATATTCTTTAGAACTGGATCAAAGATCTTAGCACCAAAGTACACAAGTATGTGCGATCTTTCATTTTGTTGACCGACTATAAATTTCCAGTTGTCGTACCGTGATCTGATATTAAGTTCAATTTATATAATTTTTATTTATTGAAATACAAAGAATTCTATTGATTTTCATTTCAGAAGATTTACCCGTAAATTGAATAATTTCATACCTACGACACGTACGACTTTCATTCGATTTTTTTTTATTTTATGGCCCTAAGAATGTTCAAAGTCCTTGGTAAACAATTAAGTTCTCCAAAATAAAAACTATCTTTGGGAGAAATATTCAAAGCTGGATTTTATCCATGGGATGAGAGATTGTTGCAAGAGACTGCTGTGAGATATAGCATTAATTTATTAATTATTTATCATAATATAATGCCCACATAATTTTATGTGTTGTTCAGATGGTGATATGTTAAAACTTTTATTTTTGTATTTTTAAATAACATACGTGCTTCCAGTCTCCATTATGTTGTATCACAACTCAAAACAGGGTTTATGTTCTCATGAAGTTTGGACTACGTTACAATTTTTTTGTAATGACTTTGATGTAAGGAATCTATTAAATATTTTAACTCACGTATTTTTAGAGAAAATTTTGAAAAGGTTGTTATTTTATTCATAATTAAAGGTTTTCAAACAAGTTTGGACAAAGAATTTTACAATTCCAAAATTTTACAATAATATTCCTAAGCAGATCTTAAAAAAAAGTGTTGACCAAACATTAAAGAAAGAAACAACTCAATGGCTAATATTAACAAGGCTAAATAGATGATTTATTATTGATAGATTATATTGATTATTATTTTATGTTAACATTATTTAAATTTTTTAATATATATTTTGTGTGAAAAATATGTATGCTTATCCTTTAGTTCGTAATAATGTTTATGTTATTTTTTAAATTTATTTAATTTCTGCACATTTTTTCTTTGTAAAGGAAAAAAAAGAAACCTGTTGACAAGCAGGTTTCGCGGTTTAGTGGGTTCTCATATTTTCTATTTAATATTTTCTGTTCATATAAGTATCTTCTAAAAAAAATTAAAAAATGAATATTAGGTTATGAGGTCAAAAGCTTTTCATTACCTCTCCTACTTGCAGCTTTCGGTTTCATATTCTTGTCACGTAGCAAATAGTATCAACTACTCGCTTATTAAGTTAATCATATTTCATAGTGAGCTTTAGCACTAGTAGACGGAATAATTACACACTTGTAATGATTGGCAAGCTTTCTCTGTTAGAAAGTAGCTCGCTTAATACTTGTAGCTGTTTTTTTTTATTGATAACTTTAATATTAATGCCCTCGTATATTGTGGTGAAGAGATTAGATGAAAGGTATTGATGTCAGAAAAATATTATTTATGCTGATTTAAATCAGTACTTCCGCTGTGACATACAAAAGTGTTTAAAGTTCTCTGAGTTTTATAATATGTAGGTACCATTAATTGTTATAATTTATTCCAAGTTGTTGCAAGTAATGTTTTGCCAAATACGGCTGGCTTCTATTTATTTATTTTATGGAAACATACACTCAACAATAATTTATTACGTATTTAAGATTAAAATACAGTTGATAATGACGATGAACACAGTTCTGTTTGTTAAATAAAACTAGATCTCTAAACGAGTTTTTTTTACTCGATGGCTGCTCTCAGGTAAAATACTGAATAAGGAAATCTAGTGGAATAAGTCCACCTTGTTGTGTAGTGGTTGAAGCAGTCGCCGATCATTCTTGAGGTCCTGGGTTCGATTCCGGTCTGGGTGGATGTGAAATATTGATTTCACAGGTTTAAGTAGCACGAAGAGATACTTTTTACTGTAGGTGGCCAAAGCTCGACCGGTCGACCGCGTACCCATTTCTAGTCACCCACCCCTTTTTTGAATTCATTTTCCACTGCAAATCTACTTTTTCTACAATTAATTCAATCAAAACAAAACATCTCCCCTGTTTGACAGGTGACTATTTGGCAGGATGTTTACAAATAGCTATAAGTAGCAACAAAGAAAATTATAATGAGCTTGCTAAAAATAAGCAATGTCATATTCCTGCGCACTCTTTGATATTTTTTAAATTTAAAGTCTTTTTTTGGTTTTAAATTACAACTTTGTTTTATAAGACCGCCACGCCGTGCCGTTAAAAATTTCAAAAGCAGGTCGCCCATAGTGGTTAAAAAATTTGCCACCAATGCTCTACACTCTCGTACTCAGCTAACTTCGGCCGACTTCGTGAGAAGTGTAGAGGGAACTTTAAGATAAGTAGAAAAATTATATCATTAATAATATGTAGGCTGATTAATGAACGAACTACAAGTGATTTAGTATTGTTACCACACACGTAGTGCGATACGGTGGAGTCAGGATGACAAACTGACATGTGAATAATTTGACTGTGAAAAATTCTGCATAATGCTGGGGAATTTTTCAAAACCGCTCACGATCAACTGAAAAATCCAACTCACGTGATGAGGTTTCCATGTTGTATTTCTGAGATTTATGGTTAACATGGTGTCATTAGACACACTCCGCATACTCAATGGGATTTTTAGTGAATTGTTTTGGACAAATCCGTTTAAATTAAGGCAGTTAACACAACCGTTTTTATACTTTCGATGATTATTTGATCTAACGCAAGAAAAAAAACATACAAAATTATATGTGTTCACGGTGTAGTTTTGCTCGTGGACAAAGTCCGGAGGTTAGTGAAAAAAAATGTGCAGAAAAAAAAATATAACAGCTATGGTTGTTTCATTTTGTTTAAATAAAAGCGAGCGCATTCGATTGTTATTTATAAATAAATGTATATTTGTAAGTATGCACTCACAAATCACCAACATTAGTTTTTTTTTAGTAGCAAAAGGAAATAATTGTATTTTGGATGTTTGTAGCCCTAATTTAGTGTACCATTATAATGTATAATATTTTTGAGAAATAAAATTTAATAAATAAATTAGACAAATCAGGGGTGTACAAAGTAACTTGCCATGGTTGCAGAGCTTTTTATGCATGAAAAAAATCTCGTTCTTTTAACATTAGAATAAGAGAACACATTGATGTCTCAGAAACAATTTTTTTTGGAATTCGAAAACCATATTTTTCAATAACCACTTCTTTAATTTTAAAGACCAAATCGAAATATTACGTTTAAATAATAAAACAAATGAACTAAATAATTTGGAAATTTTAAAAATAAAAAAAGCCGTTGAAGAAAATATAAATAAAATTAATTAATTAAATTTAAGTCAAAGCCCTGTTTTAAATATTTTCCCTATAAACCCCAACTTAAAAACAATTACCCCCCTCCTCTATCCTTTTCGACACCCACTAATCTGTTCACTGTTTCTTTTTACAGGGTGTTTTTTAGACCCTGTCACATCTGAAACCACGATGATCGGTATGGGCAAGAAGACATTAAAAAATATTTAGAACAAAGAAAATTTTTTAAAATAAAATATTTGAAAAAACAAATGGTTGCTTACTTCTGTAGGGTAGAAATGTTAGGAGCGCGGCGCAGTACCAGACTCCCCTCTTCCCCTTTCTCGTTTCAACCCTGCAGAAATAAGCAACCATTTGCTTTTTTTAATGTTTTATTTTTAAAAAAAATATTTGTTCTAAAAAAATATTTTGATGTGCCAATATGTCTTCTTGCTCATACTGATTATCGTGGTTTCGGATGTGACAGGGTTTAAAGAATACCCTGTATATTACGTATGTAAAGTTGTTAAATAATAATTATTTAGTTGTTAAATAATTATATAAACAAAGGACTGAAATTATACAATAAGCTACCAGACTAAACTAAACAAAAGACTCAGTCGGCCCTACAAAAGATGTTTAAAATATTTTCATTAACAATACAGTGTAAATTTAAAAAAGAAAAAACATTTTGTTTTCCGTACCATACATAAGGGTTTATAAATTAATTGAAATTTAAAAAATACCAGCTTGTTTTTACTTGATTTGAAATTTTTAAAAGCGCTTAGTACTTAGTACGTATTGTTAGTGCGCGATAGTACTTAAAAACAAATATGAAAATACTAACATCGCTTAAGGGCATAACTCCACTTAGCCCCTTCGCGCACGATTCGTATGAACCCGTCAAAATAAATAAATTGTAAAAATGTCACACTTTGATAAAGGTAAATAATACAATATCTTGAGAACGATCGTCCAACGAGCGGCATTATTACAATTCTCGGAACAATGATAATGATTACAGGACGTTATTGTTTGCTCTCGGCCGAGCCCGGGGTCGACCGTCTTGTATTTTGTCCGCACTCGTAAAATTGACAGTGTCAACTTTTCAGCGTTGGACTAACAAAGCCTTTGACTTAACACTAACGAGCCCACAAAACCATATTTATATTGCGCGTATGCAAATGTTAGCGCGCGAGGGTTGCCACAATTAAAAAATATATATTTACGCAATTAGTGGCATTTTGTTCATACAATATAATATACATATATTTCCATGTATTGAGACACAAGCCTCAACTCCTTGGGAAAGTCCTGTGTAGAGATAAATGATATACGTAAAACTTCTATTACCGTCACGTCATTTCTCCGTATGTGTATGCAGAGAGGATGGACGGCCATACACGTCTATACTGACATGCATTCCTAGCTTATTCCACATTCATACATCTTGGCATACATGCCCTTTGGTTGTGTTCGCTTTTAACATTACTAGACTTGAGATTTTGATTTATCTGATCATGCCCCGTCTTTCGTGGTCGTCTACGTCTTACATTTCCGTTAATTCTCGCCATAAATGCATCTCTTTTACAATTTTTTAAAATCTTTTCGTTCTACAAACCCTCCTATTGAGCCTTTTGTGTCATAAAAACATTTCTCCTCAAAATGCATTAAGCAAATTATGCTTCGCTTTGTTGGTTTCCAAAACTCATCTCGCTTTTGATCTATCTATCTATCCATCTATTCTATCCACTCCGTTTTCCTTCGTTCATCAGCAGGGAAGCTTAAATTCCACTAAATCAATTAAAACCAATGTTGTTAATAAAAATTCCCTAAAAAAAAATAACTACCCTGTTAACACCAATAAAATATCAATTCTGTTTTATTTGAAAATCTGACAGGTTGAAAAATAATAAAAAAATTGAGTCATGCATTTGATACTAACACATGCATTTGCTACTTACACATGAAATGTGAACCCGTTCTGTTTCTTGTTGATCCCAGCAGCATTTCTACACTTTAAAACGACACAACACGACATAGTTAAATTCAAATTGGGAGTTACTGAGCGACGTCTACAAAGAAACTAATGGGTCAAAACGTAAAACTACTCGTTTAAGAGTAGTTGAGTCACCTTCTGTTCAATGCGCGTATGCGGTTTCTAGACTATTCTTAACTCTATGGGAAAATGTTTTTTAAAAAAAAAAACATTTGAATTGAAATATTTCCTTAAACATTATATATATGTCACCACCATATTCCTGTCCGCAACCGAAGGTGCATATGGTACTGCATTGGATAACTAAATGCAGCGTATATATTATCTAAAATGAAGGTTAGGTTAACAATGACATATTGCAGTGTAAAACAACATTAATCAATGTCGACCTTCTCAGGAATAGAACCCGGGACCACAAGTAGAATAAGCCATCGATTCCAAAACACAAGATGGTCCAAAATTCTGATTATGGTATTCTGATTTCAGTTCCTATATTCTTTATCTGCCCGGAGACGGAGAACGTACCAAATGATGTAATAAGACTTGTTCAAATACGCTGCAATTCAAAAGGCTAATGCAGTGCCCCATGTCCCATTGGGCGCAGATTGGGAAAGTTTTTTGAGAAAAAGTGATTTATAATTTTAATAGCGGACCCGACAGACGTTGTCCTGGCCGAACGTTGGCTTGCCTGCTATTTGCTTGGAAAAATACTTTTCATTGATAACTTGGTACCTTGGTACTTGTTTATGATTGAATTCCAAAACTAAAAATTAAAAATATTTAATTATTGAATTTAAGTAGGTACTTCTTTTTAGTTGAATTTCAAAGCACAAAATAAATATTTTTTTAAATATGGCATTATTTTTGCAAACGGCAAACTCCGGTCTTCTCACCAACAGAGGGGTGTACTAATGTAGGAATACGATTTTTAAAAATGTTAAATTTAATATTACCAAAAATCCAGTAATAATAAATAAGAAGGTAGAAATTATAAGGAATTTAAGGAAAAAATCTGATTGAGATCCACAAAAAACAAATGCTGTTTGTAAACATTCAAAAACAAACTTTTTTTATACATAAAAACAACATCTTTCCATTTTTTTGTAAATGCATTATCCTCGAATGCAACCCTGGTAGATCGATGAATAAAACGTTTATGCTCCTTACTTCTTTTTTACATATTAGATTAAAGATTTTAATATCTATCAACACGCACAGGGCAAAGATCTATATTTCTCTGAAAACCGCACGTAAATCGGTTGAGCCATTTAGGAGGAGTTGAGTGACATCACATGTACAGAGGAATTATAAATATAAAGATTTGCATTTTTTTTATTTAATCGCAACCCTGTTTTTTGTAAATCAAAGCTTGACCGTTGACCACCATCGGTTAAGCTTTGTCTGGTTTCTAAGTATTGTGGCAAGCTTCACACGAGTATTTAGTTGAGAAATGAAAAAGATCGTGACTAGCCCAAGATTCACCATCAAGGACCATCAAAGGATTCCTTGTGCAAGATTTACTTCAGAGTATAAATCAAGACTGCGAGATAAGTACAATATTACTGTTTATTTTGTACAAGAGCCAGCTAGACAGAGGGCGATAACTTTTAAAAAATAATTAACACATTCCAGAATTTTCTTTTATATTCCAGAAAGCATGATTGGTGCAATACTATGCTTTTCATGTACATTTTTATTTTTAAAAATCAGAGAGCGAAAATTATCTTTCGTCCGTTATCTTAGCGCTTGGATTCCACCATAGAGAAATGTAGTCGAGAGTTGACAGTATAAGCTACCCGTTTAAAGAAGTACCTGTTTCAAAATATAAACATCACACTGTGCTAGAAAACTTTCATTCTCATACTTCAAGAAACACATCTCAAAAAAAAAAAAAATCTTATATTTAAGAAAATATTCACTGAATGGCTGATATGTCTTAAATTGTTACTAATACAATGTTTTCTAAATGTAAATATTTTTTTTACATCTATTTCTATAATGGAAAAAAACCTTCTGACAATTCGATTTCACAGTAAAGCATTTTTTTTAAATTAAAATTTTTATTTATAAATCATATAACACAAAGTATTTTACAAGTAATACAAAGTATTTTACAAGTAATACGTTGAATTACATTCCCAGGAGTTACAACAACAGCTTGTTTTTTTCCTTTTATTACCATGTATCGATTCAAATAAATAATCAAAAAATGGGTACAATGTTTTAAGTATGCCCACATGTTTTCAAATTTGTTGCAACAGAGAGGGAAAATATTTTTGGGAGGGAAATGTGGAAGTTTAGGCATTTACAGGGCTTATGACCTGTCATTGGCTGATTTAAGTGGCGACTGTGTAACATTTACCGTTCTGCCCATGTTTTCAAATCCACATTTCCTCAAATCTTTCTTCTGTCGACTTTTGTGAAGTAAAGGAGCTAAAACCTTTATCATGAGGGTGAGATTCATCCGCCTGAACCAATTCACCTGCTAGGCAACGCCTGAAAACAATTTTTCAATTTTCTTACTTCATCTTTTACCAGTTAGTTTATTCAACAATCTGTTGAATTAACTAACTGGTAAAATATATGTTGGATTAACTAACTGCTAAAAGATTTGTTGAATCAAATAACTGATAAAATATTTGCTGGGTTTACTTACTGGTAAAATATTTGTTAGATTAACTATGTGGTAAAAAAATTGTTAAATTAACTAACTGGTAAAATATTTGTTGAATTTACTAACTGGTAAAAGATTTGTTGAATTAACTAACTGGTAAAATATTTGTTGGATTAACTTACTGGTAAAAGATTTGTTGAATTAACTAACTGGTAAAATATTTGTTAATTTTTTTGATTTAAAGTAAGTCTTTTTAAAATATTAAAAAAATATTCTTGTGTCATCTCGCTTTTTACCTTACGTAACGATTAAAAGATCAGAGTTGTCAGAAAAAAAAGAGAAAAAACAAGTAATAATATTATTATAAAGTTTATATTTGAAGCACTAACTTTGTGGTTATTCATTATAATAAAATAAATAGAACAACTTTGTTTTTAACCACTAATTTTTATTTTTCACCGACCGGTTTCAAAGCAAACAAGCTTCTTTGTCAAGGTTTACGTAACAATTACCTTAGGTTAGGTTACGTCAAATTACCACCTATGTAAGAAAAAACACTTGATTTCGGTTTCAAAGCAAACAAGCTTCTTTGTCAAGGTTTACGTAACAATTACCTTAGATTAGGTTACGTCAAATTACCACCCATGTAAGAAAAAAATACTTGATTTATTGGGTCCACGTGTAGTATTTAGTGAACATGATAGAAATAAAATAAAAAGGAATCAATTCATTAGTTACGTAAACCTTGACAAAGAAGCTTGTTTGCTTTGAAACCGGTCGGTGAAAAATAAAAATAAGTGGTTAAAAAAAAAGTTGTTCTATTTATTTTTTATAATATTATTATTGTTTAAAAAAACAAATAAATATTCAAAAGTAGAATTTTTAAAAATTATGAAACCATTCTTTCTCATGATATATAGTTATTTATGTGAACAAATGAATCAATTATATAAAATGACGCCATTTTGACAAACAAATGAGATTCATAATGAATAAATCGCTGTTTTATTTAAATTTATAGATTTCAAACAATCGATAATTTTAGACAACAATGGAGACACATAAACATGTAATTCTATATCATCTATCTATTATATAATAATACGGAAAGTCTAGTCGAGTGGGATTGATTTATAAATGAGGAGTCACATGCAAAATACAATAAACCAATTTCAATAAATCAAAAGTGAGATTTAAACAATTTTAAAAGTGTATAATATTTGAATATCATTTGTGAGTGGATCAATTTCCACCTAATGAAATATAAAATGCCATGCAAATTATTAAGTTTTTTTGGAAAACATGATTTAGTTAAAGAAATAAACAATGAATTATCCTTAAATCCACAAATTCGGAACAATCAGTGACCGGTTTCATTACTTTTGCGAGATCTTCGAGACTGGTATCTTTTAAAATAAAATATTACAAAATTAACAGTGACCGACCGAAGTTTCGGTTTTGGGTTTCAGCCAGTTTCAGCGGAGCAAAAGTTTCGGCCAAAATTTGCCAAATTGGCCAAAATTTGCCGAAACTTGGGCCCAGCCGAAACCTGCAGTCGGGCTGTGTCGGATTACGTTCGGCTTAACTCGGGTGCATCTTATGGCTCGTTACTCTAATTTCTCGTGAGTTTTAAGATATTTCATACTTAATTTTTGTGATTCCTTAATTTTAGTTTTTTTTTATTTATTGAGAATAACAATAGTAATACACGTAAAAAAATATAACAAATAAAATATAAAGAGAATGCAACCAATGACAGATATCCACAGAAATACATTAAATATGCGTACAATACATACTAATGTGTGTTTGTGAGAGGTTGCGTGAGTGGGTGTTATATCGGAATGAGGGTGGACATGTGTGTGAATATTATTATTCAAGTGTCAAAAGTATTAAATATTAAGAACTAGAAATAAAATAAGATTTAAAAAAATGTATGTTTTATAATTAATAATAGAATACATTCAAGAACTGTTACATATAAGCTATTTGTATGACATAACAACGAACCAAAAGTTGCTAAAAATAAACAAATTCAGTCATTAAAATTATGTGTATTATTAATTTCATTGTGTTTGAATTTAACACACTGAACTCATAAGGTTAACTAATAAAAACGCCCACTTTTGGGCGTTTTAAAGTGACTTTTAACTTAAAATAAATAAAACAACTTTGTTTTATTGACTTTTAACTTGTTTAAATAAGTTTCGGTTTTGGTTGAAACTAGAAAAGTTGCCGAAATTCGATTTCGGTTTCGACTGAAAATTTCGTTTCGGTCGGTCACAAAAAGTTCAAATTCAAAGCTGTATAACAGTAATTTTATTAGATTATTTTTATAATAATAAAAATACTTTATAGTTTTATTCCACTTTTATTTATAATTATTTTATAATTTTTTTACCAGTGACCGGGTTTCGTCTTGACCGACATCGTCAGACTGATTATTTTTGTTTAAAGGGCCTTTTAATAAAATGCTGCCGGGTGAATACAAGAGTTCACATAAGAAAGCGATAAAACCGGTCACTGGTTATTCTGAATTTGGGAATTTAAGAATTACTTGCCCTTTTCTCTAATAAATTTCAATGAACTTGTACCAAATTTTTTCACTAATAAACGTTTTTTGAAAAACATGTATTAGTTTCCTTTGGACGAGTGTTTTCGAATGGATAACTATTCTTACATAAAAAATTTGGAAAAGGAAATCAAGTGGGGATACGTCGGCCTGGTAGTGCATCGGTTGGCCCATTGACCTACCATTGGATTCGATTCCTGGCATATTCAACGTGAAATATTAGTTTTAAAGTTGGTTTAAGACCGCAATATTTCTCTGTCCCTGGACTTGTACCTGAAACGTAAGCCTGATAACCTTACCTCTATGTAACGGGTGATAAAGGTACGCTGTATTTTATGTCCTAGTGTAGCGTCATATGCACCATCGGGTGCGGATATAGTCATAATGATGAAGTCATTTATATTTATTATTATATTTTTCAAAGTTGTCCTTATTTTATTTTTTAAATGCTTATTAAAGATATGAATAAATTAACTCAAATTTTCAAAGCAATATAAAGGCAAAATTTGTACCAAAATAGTTAATATTTTATCTATATAATGGCAGTGATTTTACAAAAAACAATTTGAACCAAAAGTGATTTGAACGAATAGACGAGAACATTTAGAAATATATTTTTTTTTATATAATGTAAAAGTAAACATAATATTCATCTTTCCTGACTCCATTCTGAAGTTTATCAGATTAAGTAACAGTACTGTAAAAGTTGACGCCAAGAATGTATAATCCACAACTCAGATGAAGTGATAAATTATTTCAATTATAAAATTCAAATTGAGCAATGAAGTCAGTTCCGATTGGTTTTTAGTATCAGAAATGATTTTCTCGGTACATCAATCAACCGAGAATCTAGCTGTAGGTCTTTCTGGAACGGTAAAATTATTGGCCAGGGCCTTTATCAGGGGTCGGATATGGTGACTGGTATCATTATGTGGAAGTTATAAAGCCTATCGTTCACCATTAATCATGCTTTGGTTATGTTTAGTGGAAAAACCTACGTGATAAAAGTTATGTGGGTGTAAACTTTCGATAATTATTATGTTTTGTTAACCGGACGAATGGTTACTAACATACATTTTAATTGTTTGGAAATGATTATCGAGGGATTTAAGGCTTTGCAAGTGAATTTTGAAAACAACCGATAAACCTCTTTTTTTAATGAAAAAGTTATACAAAACAAAGTATTTATAAAACTTATTTGGGGACTTACGTATTAAATATTTCAATAATGCATACCCATACTCATGCGAATATAATATATTTATTTATTTATGCTTTATTAAGTTAGTTCATAACATGTTAAGAACTAATATAAACATATTTTTTCAAATTAATTTTAAATTCATTTTTTTCTATTTCCTTTATATTTCTTCAGGTAACTCATTGTACAGCTTACGTATTACATATTTCAATAATGCATACCCATACTCATGCGAATATAATATATTTATTTATTTATGCTTTATTAAGTTAGTTCATAACATGTTAAGAACTAATATAAACATATTTTTTCAAATTAATTTTTAATTCATTTTTTTCTAGTGGACGAGGGGTTAAGAATATCTCGTTCTAGGAGGAAGAAAATTTATTAAGTGGACTGTATTGCTGGGAAGGAAGGTTGCGCAACTCCACTAAACTGCTGATGATGAGGCGTGACGTGCACTAGAACCCCGGTGAAGCTGACTTTGGCACAGCTTGTATGGATCTGGCGGTCTAAAGGACGCAGGCACAGGACTCTTGAAGAAATATTAGTTTAGCACTTCACTCGGTTGATGTTAGATTTTGTACTGATAGTAAAATGTTTTTTTTTTTCGTAATCACATGTAGAATTATTGTTACATGGAGTGCGCTAGGTATTGGGAAGGACGGGTAGGTACGTATATATTAGGTTGAGCGTGGGTCCGAACAATATAAAATATACAAAGCGATGATAATAATATAAGGAGGTGGTAGACTCACGAAAATTAAGAAAATGGTTCAACTTTTAGATATACGGACAATTGATAACAGAGAATCAAATTCAATGTTGGTAATGAAATTAACAAAATTATTAAAAGAACAGCGCCGAGATATTTCCAAAAAAAAAACTGAAAAATAAAGAATTCTTTCATAACTATGTAACAAGACGATCTAAAAATATAAAAGAAATTAAAAGCAATGTCCCAAAACTACCTTATGTAAAAGAGAATAAAGTTATGTGAATAAATGCCATTGAACATAAAAAAATAGAAAAGTTGAAATATCTTTAAAAATTAAATGTAAAGAGTATATATGTTAAAAATACTAGGTCAAATATATTATTTTTCACATTATAAACATTGATTAATAATAAAAAGAATGTAAACTCACCGAAGAATAAGTATAGATGTAAATATTGTATTGGCTTATGTTAATCATACAAAGAACTTTTAATGAATTAATAGGTTAAAAAAAGCCAATACCCTAAATCCAACATCCTAAATTATTATTATTAATCCTAAAAATAAGTATTTAAAGAAAATCTTATATCCGTATTATTCCAAAATTTGTAAGCATTTCGTGAAAATTGGTGTGGTAATATATTTATAAAAAAATAACATACAGAAAGAAAATTACAAGATACAAAACAGGATACATACTCTACTATATCTTGATTGCCACAAGAAAACAATTTAAAACATTTAAGGGCTTTACACTACAAGGATGTATGTATTTCAGATAAGAGCGAAAGGTCTATTCTTCGAGTTGTGATCGCATAAATAGTATTATGATACATTTATTAATCCTTCGGTTTTAAATAATCGTTTACGTTTTAAGCATAATATTTTTTTATGAATCCACCAAAGTTTTAATTTAATTCTATGCAAAAAATTGTGTCATTTTTAAAACCCTAAAAGCGTTCGGTTCAAATGTTTTCAAAATCCTTATTTTGTTATTATTGTTATTATGGATAACTATTTTGGTAAAAATAATACCTCAAGGACGCTTTGCATAGTGATTATGTAGATATATAAATCTAATTGAAGCTTTTAAATTTGTTATTTAATTCAAACAATTTATTTTGTTATCACATGCTAAGGATTTATTCAAATGATTTAGAGAACCAGTGGGTTTTAAGTTTTTTCCGAAAAATCACTTCACTTTCACAGCCTCGCACCTCTGCTGGGAGAGCATTCCATGCCATAGGACCTGCGACCGCAAATGCGCGTTCACTGTATTTAGTGCGCTGTTTGCGTAGAGGTATAATAACTTTTTCTCTCGCCGTAGACGTAGCTGATCTAAGCGTAAGACGCCTGTCAGCTAGTTCATCTGAAATGCATAGTTCAGTTAGATATTCCGGAGCAGAGTTGTGCAGTGATTTATATATAAGCCAACAGAGTTTGTATTCGACCCTCTGTGGAAAACGTAGCTAGTGTAGTTTCCGAAGTAGTGGAGTTATTTCACGTTCGCTCCTAGAATGTGCAAATCGCATCCATATTTCCACATACTGCCTCCGGGCTTCACTGTCCTTAGCCGATTCCTGTACGTCCTTCCGCAAAATGTCAGTGTCATGTAGTTTAGCCATAAACTGTCGGCAGTGGTTGTGCAGAATTGGAGAACCCAATGCCACGTATAGTAGGCAAGTATAGTTAAAGCTCTCTGGACACTTTCGCAGTATGCGGCCAAGCTGACCAACCGAAGCCGAGCATTCCAACATTATACATAACTTCTGTTTCTCCATAATGTATTGTATAGCATCAGCGATATAACAGATAATTATCGTGATATTGTTGTATTGGCCCAAGAATTTTTTAACGACTTGAAACTTGACACCACTTTTTAATGTCGAGTTTTAATAATTGTATTGACATTTCCACTTAAATTTGAAAATAGCCTTGAGATTTTGGCGAGTGGAAAAATAACGATTCACTAGCCGTGTTAATGTGTTAGACTCTTCAAAACTCTTCAGGTTTCCAATGTCAATACTATATCTTTACATTTCAAGTTAAGCTTCGTCATAAAATTGATTTACAATTAGAATAAAATATCTGTTGATGAAATTCTTGAAAGACTTTTATTATACTTCTAAATATATTTTTAAACTTAACATAATTTATACATACATTTCATATTTTACAAAAAAATATACCCGAGGGATACAATATCAATATTGATAATTTTAATAAAAAATCTATGGATGAAATAAAATATCTCGGGGTTTACTTGGATAGATATTTGAATTTCAAAACATATTCTCAATATGTAACAAAAAAATTCACAAAAAAATAATTCATTTATGCGAAGATTGCGAAATGTAATAGATGTAAAGAGTAGTGTTCTTATATATAAAACAATCGTATGTCCACACATAAATTACTGTTCTCCATTATTTTTTTATGTAATGAAAGAGAAAATAAAAAAAAAACAAATTCTTCAAAATATTGCGATGAGGATTATATTCAAAAGAACTATCTATTCTAATGTAGAAATAATGCACAAAGAAATTGGCTTGCTAACAGTAAAGCAGTAAATTAAATATAATGTAGCAATTTTTATAGATAAAGTAATTAAGGGGATGAATAAAATAATAACAATAATAATATTTTTTTTTATATTTATTTATTAACGGACATTGTTCATGTATACAATTTATAGGGTTTAAATATTACAATAAAAGAATAGTTTTAAACATTAATAAAAAAAAAGAAGCATTGACAAACATAAGGTACATCGAGACAAGATCTGGAATATTTATTTAGTGCTCGTTTAAATCGTTGTAAACTTAAACCAAAAAAGTCCAGATCTTGTCTTGAGTTAACAATACAACAAAGACGGGTCATTGGAGAATTAAGGCCATAGTTTGTTCTAAATTAAACCAACAATGTCATACAAATGAAACAAGGGATAAAATAAAGATAAGATTACCAATGAGGAGAAAAACGGAATCTCAAAACTCTTTGTACAAGGGATTGAAGCTATACAATGAGTTTTGTACTCATGGGAGTACAAAAATAATAAATTCGTATGATTTAATGAAATATATAAAAAAATAGAAAAGATCGAAAGTTTAAAATTAATTTGAAAAAATATGTTATTGAGAAATTTTGATAATAAAATTGTAATGTTATTAAAAGTTTATATTAGTTTTTAAGATGTTTTGAACTAACTTAATAAAGCATAAATAAATACATCAATGTGTATCTTATTTGGGTGATCACGTGTAAGGTGGATTCTTTCCGACGCGACGTTTTGAAAAATCTGTAATAGTGGAACACTTTACAGATACGGGACATCTTTTCTCCTTCAAACCAAAGATTTTGCATAAAACTAGAAATTGCAGTGCGTGAATAATATAAAAAGCAAACTTCTAAATAACATAAACAAAGACGACGGGCTGAAATTAAACTCAACATGGTTCCGTCACTTCATACGGAATGTGCCTGCTGCCGACTGCGACACGCTACAAATTACTCGTACATAAACACATGTTCTTTTTACAAAACACATAGTTTACTCCGTAGATGGCTCCTGCAATGGTAGCCGAAGTGTCGGAATAAATCCAACATACACGGAATTACACACAAAAAATACATATTGATAAAAGACGCACTTGAAGTACACAAACACCCAAATAACATAAACAAAAATAACGGGCTGAAATTAAACTCAACGTGTTTCCCGGCAGTACGCGTTACAAAAAAATCAAACGTAATGAATGAAAAGACAGCAACCAAACTAAGAAAAATGATATTTATTTACAAAAACTTCTTAGAAATATTATTTAAAAATATGTATAGTATGTTTTCAATTTAAATTTTAAAAAAGATATATTTATTCAAAAATATTAGAAACATTCTAAATTTAACTTCTTAATTTAAAAAAATATAATTCGAAACATAAATTATAAAGTAAAGTCTAGTAGGAAAATACCCGTGCTAAGGCTGACCAACATAACATATGAATGTATACTATGCTCTAGGACAATCAATTATCAATTACGGAATAATAGGATGGGAAGGAACAGGTAAAACCACATTAGAGCCGTTAATGAAATAACAAAAAGCCCTACCGAGAGTGGCCAGCAAAAAGCCCTACCAATACTCTACAGACAGACTTTATTCAGAATTTCCAGTGCTAGATGTTAGGCAAGTATCCATAAAGACAATTTTAAGACACTTTCATCAAAAGCCTGATAGGCATAATGATTAATAACAAATTTACGACACTAGGCAAAGACAACAAACAATACTTCAGCTACCAAAGAAAAAACAAGTTATCGACAAAGACACTATAAT
Organism: Micrasema longulum; assembly: GCF_059751315.1. Classification (NCBI taxonomy): domain Eukaryota; kingdom Metazoa; phylum Arthropoda; class Insecta; order Trichoptera; family Brachycentridae; genus Micrasema; species Micrasema longulum. Next base: position 598,929 of record NW_028277469.1, on the reverse strand, counting down.
TTTCTGGCCCCTAAGCTATACATTTTTTTAAGTATGGATATATCGGTAAATAAAATGTAAAACAGTGTTTTCAAGACTCAAGTGCATAAATGGATTGTTAAAAGGAATATACAGGAAGCAGAGGAATATGCTTCATATATCTGAATATAATTTAAATATCATGAAAGTCCTTTCTCATTTTATTCATATAGGTATGTTTTAAAATATTTTTTCATATTTCTTTTGAATTTTTACACCTATAATATTTTGATGTGACTTGACCATTGATGTGAAAGTATGTACTATTAAGTATAAAATAAATAATACGCTGACACTTCGGAACGTGCCTGTGCGCCAGTGGAATGGCTATATCTATAAATAAAAAGGAAATGATGTTCAATGTATATATTGTAAAAAAAACTTTTTTTGTATACTATGTATTTGTATTAAATATTGGATTAAATAAGAAATATATATTGAAAAATGTGCCGACCGCGACACGGTACAAATTACTAGTACATAAACACATATTTTTTTCTACGGAAACAGACAGTTTACTTAGAAGATGTATCCTGCAATGGTCGCCGAAACGTTGGAACGACTCCACCTTACACGGGATGACCACAAAAAATACATATTGTTAACAGTGACCGTGAAAACCTGAGCACCTATAAAAATATGTTATATTACGTATTTAAGTAGGTACCTAATTTAAATAAAAAAAACTCAACTTCAATAATATATTACATTTTTACAATGATTTATTATATAAATAAAAGACAAGTAATACTTCAATCCACAAATTTGGAATATCCAGTGACCGGTTTCATCGCTTTCGCGACATCTTCGAGACTGGTATCTTTATTAAGGAGTTCAATGTATTTATACAAAACAGAGGTAAGGATAGAGAATTCAAAATTATATGAAAGTAAATTAAATAAAGTTTTTTTAATCTTAAGCATCATAATCAAAAAAAATTCGGGTTAACTAATGAGTTGATATAATGCTATTTTAATAAGTTTAAGTTTTTTTTTAAATAATAATAATAATAATAAATTACAATGAACTTCTATCAAGAATTTTCACTTACAAACTTAAATGTTTTTCTAATGAGTTAAAAAAAAAATTAAAAACTCTCATTTTGTTCGTCCGTTTCTTAAGAGTAGTCCTTCAAAATTTAGATGGCACTATTTTTCATGTATTTCTTTCCTGGATATTTTCGTATTAATATAGCGGCTCGCTCCATTTTTCAATTAGGCTAATTTGTAACTCTGTAATATTTACTAATTTGTTTTGCATCGTTATATGCATGAAGTATGGCCAGGAAGAAATGGCGGGGTATTTACGAAACGCAGCGGAACCTTGTCATTAATATGAGAACAACGCGTTGGAGTGTTTAACTGTAGCGATCATTAGTCGCCAGTAGTGATGCGAATGATCAATAAAAAAAAACATCTCAAAAATCCTAATTTAAAATATTATTTAATTTGAAAAAAACAATCTGCACAATAGGGAAATATTACATACTACGAATATCGATAAAAATATATTAAATGGATTTAGATTGATATTCTATTGCATCACATATCATTATTATTTAATCTAATTAATTTTACTATGTATTTTTATTTTTAATTATTATGGCTTGACACGGGCATAGCCTAAAAAGCCTTAATAAGTTCATTAATATTGTAATTTTGAATGAATAAATAAATTTTCAATTGTTAAAATAATTTTTCATCCAGTAAATAGGCTAAATAGTGCAGAGCCAATTTTATCGTAAAACATTTTTTTAAAGCATAAAGTTTCTTTATCAATTTTTTTATGATATATTAAATTTTTTGGTACCTTTTTAAAAATTACAAATGATTTTAATGCTGTTGTGGACAGTTATAAAGGGTTACTGTTTTGCATGTTCCAAAATAAATAAAATAAAAAAATATATTTTTCTGAAATCCACCTGACAATATTCGATATGGTCAATAATATTTTTAATGTGTCTAAACCGACTGACTGCATCTAAAAGATTTTATTTTAAAATAGATAAAGGCAGTATCAGACATATACTATAATGTGTGACGATTGATATCTAAAAAAAACATAATTTAAACTCGTTCATTATATTTTAAGCAATAACCATTATCAGATCATAAAACAAAACAATCGGTTATTTTGGATTGAGGAACACGCTGATCGGACCCCTGTTTATAATATATACTCGTATATTCATTTGTTAAATTACGGTCCGGTTCATGGTACTTGTACACATTTTTTTTTGCTGTCATTTACTATGTTTCTTGCTATGTATTTTGTTTTTAACTACGTAATTAATGGGTTTTAAAATGTTTCTTACCATGTATTTTCTTTTTACTATGTATTTACTGGGTTTTTGAATGCGTTTTTTACTATATTCTTTTACAATGTTTTTAACTAAGTTTGTCTAATACCTTTATTTATTTTTCTATGTATTGATTACTGTTTTTAATATATATTTTTGACTTGCTTAAAACGGGGAAAACAACTCTAGTTAGATAGTCAAAGCAACTTTGTATGAATAAATATTTTTATGTATTTAATATGATAGTAAAAAATTAATTAAATAAATAAAAACTAAAAGTTCTTATTAATTAATATAAAATAATTTTAAATTATTAATATTATTATTAAATATAAAATAATAGTAAGTTAAACAAAATGTAGTGCATTTGAATAACTGTTCGTGAAAATGTAATCGTTTACATAACCTGTTGCGAATAGTTTTTTATCAATCGATTATTATAAGCGTCACTAGTCGCCAGCATGCACCAAGTTCCACGTCCCGTCCGGTCGGGCTTTATTGGCACGATCCGTTACGATCTTTGCCGAAGATTCACGATCGCTCAGGGAATGCGGAGAATTCCTCGAGGGGTCGTAAACGGGTTAGTGCAGGGTTCGCAGTCTCCCGCCACTGCCCGAGAACGGTCACTAACCCTGGAATAAGATGTCAAAAATGTCAAAACTCTCGTAATAATAACAAATTATTCATCATATTAATGCCCCATCGAATTTAACCAGCCTTAATCGAGTTGTGCTAGAGAAACTGCAAAAAAACCTAAAATATATGTTTGCCTATTAGGACGTTTTACTTGCTGGGAATTATCTTACCTGGCTTTACCTTATCTAATAATACATACGCTGTAGTGTGTGTACCTAGTACCGAGTGTAAAAAAACGTTTGAATAAATACATATTTTTCTGAGCTACAGCACGCCATGACAACAAATTACACTAGTGGATTACAATTCAGGAAACAAGGGTTTGACAAAAATACTATTTTAGTATTTTAGTTATTACTATTACATCAATAAACAGATGAAGGAAATCGCAATATATCTGTATTTTAGTCAATGAAAACATGGACGACTGTAAGCTGGATACTGTCATGGATTGTACTGATTCAATGTCGTTCGCAATTATTTCAATCAAGTTTTGATATTCAGACGAGTGATAAGTATTCCGGACAAAAAACATATAATGGCAGCCAATACAAAAAGTATGATTAAGTTCATTTTTGCCGCATTGAAAGTAAAGTCATATACCGCAGCCCTAGTTAGCTGTGTATGCTCGTCTCGTTTTGACGACGCGATATGATTGCGGGTGCGAGTAGTAAGGGTATATTAATACTTAGCATTATTTGGTATGTGGTATGTTGGTACAATACAGCTGCACCCGCGGTGATAGCAAATGGCAGTCGATCGTAAACTGCACTCAATGCAAACCTTAATGGAGGCGTGTCTTATAGTGACGGTTTATAAGTATATATCCTTATATTGTTCCCGATCTATAGTGTAAGTACAAATACCCGTCCCTGTGGGACTCCGGAGGATTCTATACGAGCACGAATAGATTTAAGTACTCAGTCTTGCGATCGTTATGCTGTATATCGTAAATATTTTACTCAAAGCCTCGTAGCATTATCCTCCATGCAAATGAACTGGGAATTCATTCCAGTAAAACGGATACACATACAATTTAATCAGCATAAGATAAATTTATATCTTATGCTGATCAAATGCAAGAAACAAATTAAACGGTGAATAGCAATCTGCTTATGCAAAAAATAAAATAAGGTTTGCGAAGAACTTGCGACAAGGACGCAGTTAAATTTAAATTATCTAGAACTGAAGAGACAAAGCGAAACATTTGTGACTTGCAGATGAATGTGGACTGAAAAAATATTTTTAGATTTGAACGGTAATTATCCTCTTCCATCCATCACTGTGTTAGATAATTATAATTAACAGTGTATGTAGTCTCTGTAAAATAAAAAAAAATGGCTAATCTTCTCATTCTATTTCCAATCGGTTTTACTCTGAAATACAAGACTAAAGATACAAGATTCTCGTGAGTGGAATATACCTGGTTTCATGTTTTCGATTCGTATTATTTCTCGCGTGGTGCATATTTGCTCACAAATATTTATAGTCAGAATCTACTGCTATCTGTTTCGGAATCTTATGACTCCTTCCATCAGATAGTTGAAACACCTCTTGTTCCACCTTCCACATCTTAAATCTTCTGTTCCACTGCAACGGAGAGCGGAATCAAAGATCAAAGATACCTACTTCATACCTACCAACCCATAAAGTATCCAAGATTCATAATGAGATGGCAATTCTGTATTGAATTTCTCAGCGATTTGTTTTCCAATGTCGTAAATATCTGCTATAGTGCCCGGAGGCTTAAAATCAAAATCTTCAATGCTCCTTTTGTGTATCGTCGTTTTCAAATCACAGTAAATCTTCTGATCTATATTTAGAAGATAGTATTAGCATATGCTTTTATTTGTTCACGAGCAAGGCTTTTTGGCCTTAAGGACTAACAAATCAATGTAAATTAAAGGCAGCTTATCGAAGTCTAAAACAAAGATCGGCCATAAAATATCAAATGAATACGCACAATGTATAAAATACTCGTAACAAAACTATTTGAAACAAAACTTATGACTTGTTAATATTTAAAAAAATCCTACGTGATTATTCTGTAATTATTGTGAACTCGAATTTGATACATGTAAATGATAAGTACGAACAATCTATAAAATGAATCCCAGAGAGTCACTTAGAGATAAGTTTAACTTTCAACATATTAACGGTCACATTTCAATATATTTATGAAATTGTAATGTACGTGCACAAAAATAGTAATGGCTTTAAAACGAATACAGATTTCTATAGTAGAAAAACTAGATGTGCTCACTATTATACTGACATTAGCTTTTAAATCAAAATACCATCTAATATATTCAAGATATGGTTAAGATATAGGTCAATAACCTAATTTGAAAGTTTTGTCAAACACAAGCTGTTAAGAAAAAAAATGTTGAAAAATAAATAATAATTAGAATACAAAACAGATTGGCAGTAAACTTATATTTTTCGGTAAGAAATTGTTAATTTGAAATATATAATTATAATTGATGGACGTTTGTAGAAGATTCTTTAAATCCTATGTACAAAAAATAATAAATTGATAAGGCGATAAAAATACGGGATAATTTAAATTTTCAAAGCATAGTATAAATCAATCTAGCCTAAATTGTGGTTGCCTATGACACTTTAATTGAAATGATAATGATAAAATTTATAAATAAACTTATCAATGAAACTTCTTGGTTTAGTTTTACTTTTTATTATTTTGACCAACGAGCGCATAACCAACGAGTACATTTATAGGTATGTAAACTTCCCTGTCAAAAAACCAAAGTATTTTCCAACTTTATCTGTTAAAATGTAGATTCCCCACACTGTTGTATTTCGCCATGTGTTCTCTTCCCACATTTTAAATAATAAAACTTAATCCCTTTCGGTCCAAAAACTCCCAAAAATGAATTGTATAGCAAACTAGTTGTAAATATTTATGTTTTCTGTCCCCTGTTAAAATATTGTTCTATCTTATCTCCAAAATATGTTAAGAATAGTATAAAAGCTGTAAACGTTGTAAACAAATCACCAGTCTTGAAGATGCCTACTTAGGCGAAAGCGCTCGTTGGTCAAAATAATAAAAAGTAAAACTAAACCAAGAAGTTTCATTGATAAGTTTATTTATAAATTTTATCATTATCATTAACTATGGAGTTTTATCAAGAAATATCAACAAAAAACATCAATATTACTTTAATTGAAGAGTAAGGTAGAAAGATTATGTACATTTTGTCATAAAAGTGTAAATATATACTTTTTTTTACATGAGTTTTTTATTCGCCGGATGCAGTTTAATAAAAAACTAATTTTTGAAAGTATTTAAAATAAAATGACACTTTGATTTACCTGAAGTTGTAATATTCTACAGTAATCATATTGTAAAGGAAGATTCATCTAAAAATAAGATTTTGAATGTTGCGTTGGTGGCAATATTAAACAAACCAATAAAGAAAATATTTATTTCTGCTTCATCACACTTAAAATATTTATTAATCACAGTACGAGTATCATGAAAATAATTTGTTTTCATATTATTTATATTTAAAGCATTAGCTTTGTGGTCAAACAATCATATTAATGTTAGTAAATATTAGTAAATAACCACTTACCGATTTTTTTTGACTGCCGGTTTCGAGACGTACCCGTCTCTTCATCGGGGCACTCACTACACTAACATGCAAAAACTAAAATACACTGTTATAATATTAACGAAAACCTACTCAAATTACATGCAGAGTTATAGGAGGATGCAATCACCACTGCGTCCGAAAATGCACTAAAAATTAGGTTAGTAATTTTTAGAGTTTTGAGTTATAACTCAGTTTAACTGCATTTATAACTCAAAACAGACTAATTAAGACTAACGACAGTGTAGTTCTGGGGGTGTGATATACTTTACATATATTTTTTTGAAATTTACTTACAAATTCTTACAGATTACTTGCATTTAATAAAAATAATAATTTTTAAATTCATATTCTACTGTTTATGAAATTATTTTATGAATCTTTTGTAAAGGTTGTCTGAATATTTTGTTTAGTTTTGTCTGGTAGTTTACTGAATAATTTTCGACTGTGCTGTGTTAGTCTCGACTGTCTTTTTCTGTTTTAGAAAGTTGTGAAATGATATTGTTCCAATATTCTCGTATTGTGTCCTTGTTTGCTACTATTTTTTTCAAGTTTTAGTTCTTCGTCTATAAATACAACAATGGCTAATATCACAAATCATGTCATACACATATTATGTTTATACTTTTAAAAATTACATCTTAATAGTAGTACTTTTTAAGTCAGAAAACGATTTCATAAATAAACAAGTTTTATTTTTTTCTGGTAAGCGATTCTGTTGCACAATTTCCAACTTCTGGAGTAGAGCGTTCTATGCCAAAGGTACGGCTATTGCAAAAGCCCTATCGCCAAATTTGGAACTCTGGTAGCGTAAGTAGTAAATAAGGTTGTATCACCTTCCCTACAGCAGAACAGGAGGCTGAGCGGAGAACAACAATTAATACCTAAAAACACTAAATTGAAAAAACAAAAAAGCATTCCACCCCAATTATTTTATTTTATTTTATTTATTCATTTCCACGCCCTACAGGCTATTACATTTATTAGAAATACATTAAAGTGCAACAGTGAAACATAAGTATATACATTTAGTCAAAATTAAAAATAAAATAAGAAAAACTAAAAGATACAATAATAAGTAAAAATAAGGAAATGCACCAACATAGGTATATGGGTATATAGAAAAATATTTAATAAATTTACACATAAAAACATACACACATACATACACATATATATGCATACATACACACACACATATATATACATACACATTTATGTATATAAATACACATAAGTAAATACATTTTTATGGAGATACATGAGAAAAAAAAAGTAAATAAAAAACAATATCAAGAAATTTTATATAGATTAATTTATAACCTTTTGAATACTTAATCTATTATATATATAAAGACAGACGAAATATATCAACTTCACTAAACTCGTTATCTAGCCACTGGCTGGTGTAGTCTAGGTATTGGTGAATTGTAATAATAATTGTGACTGCCAGGAGACTAAAAAAATAACTTTAGCTGCCGAGTATTTCGAACAGGTACTTTTATGGTGATAACACTGGTTAATTCCGGGACGACCACTACGCTATTTGCTATTTTATATTAATTTAATAAATCACTTTTAATTCTTCTTTTACAAAGCGTTGATATATTTAGAAATATACTTAAAGTCCCGGGCTTGAAACACATATACAATGCACTGGCAAATTCTGTGTTGATTTACGGTCTAATTGGTTGGGGAGCTTGTACAAAAACCGTCCTTGAACCTGTAGCAATTGCACAGAAATCTTTGATCCGAGTAAACATTTCGCTATCCAAGTGACTTGCTCTTCAAAGAATTCAGAGAACTGAATATTATTCAACAGTATATATTGAGAACGGTAGTGGTTACACACATAAACAGAGACATTTACCCAAGCGTCAACCACAACCATAATACAAGATACTCTAATAGGGATCTGATACTAAGTGATCAACATCTAAGTTCTAATCTGATCTAAGGGGTCAACACTGTTCTGGCATCGAGAAAACACTATTGCGTACGCAAAAAGGTCCATAAGCTTTTGCCAGAGTCGTGAAAAGACAGGAGTGTTGTCAAACCTGACCTCGCTCTTTCATGACATTGGTCGTAGGGAGTCAGAAAAGTTGACGCATGCCACGGACTGGTTGTCGAAAATAAAAAATAATTTAAAAAAAAACATACACACACAGGTGATAACTATGAAGTTTCACATTATAAATAAATTGTCTATGTTTTATAAATGTATGTATGTGTATGTGCATGGGTGTATGTACGTGTGTGTGTATGTACATGTGTATTTATGTATATGTTTATACATGTGTGTGTGTGTATGTATATGTATCAAAATTTGGATACAAGTAAGTTTATATTTTATTAGTCTGTGCTCTCTGTTAATTTGTTAACTATTATCATATATTAGAATTTAATTGCCAGCTTGGAACGAGGTATGTACCCTTGTTAGCTGGGCAAAGTGAACGTAACATTGTATTTTTGATAAAAGGTGTAAATGAATAAAATTTAGTGTACATAATAAATTATCGTAATCAATATTTTCAGTGGGTCTATAAGGTTTGTAATTGACGAATCTAAGGAATTTATGTTGTACTCTTTTTTAACTTTAAAATGTAAACATTGTAATACAGAAATATGGTAGTGATGGGAATAGATTTGTATTTATTTTTTTTGCAACAGAGAGGGAAAACATTTTTAAGAAGGGAATATGGGAGTCTAGGCATTTACAGGGCTTATGACCTGTCATTGGCTGGTTTAAGTGGCCACTTAACACACCGTGTAACATTCACCATTCTGCATATATTTGATCTGTTATTGGCTGGTCTAAGTGGCCACTTCACAAACTAAGTAACATTTACAATTCTACCCATATTTAAACATGTATATTCCTTCAATTCCTTCATTTGTTGATGTTTGTGAAGTTAAAGAGCTGAAACCCTTATTTATGCGAGTGATATTCATAAAATTGAATTATTTCACCTACATACTAGGTAACGCCTGAATTTGAATGTTTAAACATCCACATTTCCTCAACTCTTCCATCTGTTGACATTCGTGAAGTAAAAGAGCTAAAATCATTTTCATGCGGGTGAGATGCATTCGACTGAACCAATTTACCGACTAGGCAACGCTTAAATTTTTTTTCCAATTTTGTTTACTTCTTATTTTACGAGGTAGTTAATTCAACAATGTTTTGAGTATGTCCGAATGCTTGCAGATTGGCTGGATTTTCTCCCTAGAGGTAGTTCATATTTAAATTTGTTGCAACAGAGAGGGAAAACATCTAGCTTAAAGCATTTTTGATCCGAGATCTCAGGATCTTTGTAGTGTATAGTGTGTGAGGCTGGTGCGTTGTAAATCAGGTGGTGATTTCAGATTACACTCGCAACGCATGCAAAGTGTTGTTATCTCCTTATCGCCCTTCGCTAGCGGCTAGCGGCAGGACGACGCGACGCTGCACTAGGGACGTATCGCGGCCAGTGTGCGATAACAGAGGCCTTATTATGGAACGTAATTAAAGTGAATATTTTTTAATAAAATCTTTAATTTAATTTTCAATTTATTTATTACAAACATATATTCAATACGTACATATTATTAAAAAAATAGAAAAACACATGCACGAGACTCATGTTAAAGCAGTAGGAGAATCCTGCTCCAGAAGACCCCTTCGGATACATAGGACAGATCAATATCCAGAGCGATGTTGTCCAGCATTGCGGTAGCCCTTCTAACAGACAAAACCATCGGCAAATTAGTCCTGTATATCGAAATAATAAACAATCTATGCTGACGCTGTCTTAGGTAATTATCAGGAACATACAAACCAATGCTCATCATAATCTCAGAATTATTGATCGCACCGCGCAACAATCGATAAAAATGTGTAGTTAAATACACATTCCTTCTAGTCTCTAAACTGTTGTAGCCAAGCATACCACGGAGAAACTAGGTCGGATAGAGTCAAGAATAATACCCTTTATAATACATTTTACCTCTATTTCCGCCTAATGGTGAATAGAGCACTGATTGGAACAAGGTGATCAGTGATACGCTTCAGGATCCAGTCCAGGGACTATGAAAGATTGCTGCGTAAAAAAGTAATCGGATACATAGGGCAGATCAATATCCAGAGCGATGTTGTTCAGCACAGCCCTTTTAACAGGCATAACCATAGGCAGGTTGGTCCTGTATAGCGGAATATATATATAACCTGACGCTGCCTTAGGTAATTATCAGGAACATACAAACCAATGCTCATCATAATCTCAGAATTATCGATCGCACCGCGCAACAATCGATAAAAATGTGTAGTCAAATACACATTCCTTCTAGTCTCTAAACTGTTGTAGCCGAGCATACCCCGGAGAAACTCGGTCGGGTAGAGCCGAGGATAATATCCGCACTCTCTCATGTAGAGATATCTCAGAAACTTCTTTTGGATTTTCTCTATCATAAGAGAGTACTTCAGTTCATGTGGCTCCCAAACCATCGAGCCATAGTACTAATGTAAGAAATTTGGCGGACTTATTGCTAAGAGAAATATCTCCTATGCTGACAAAATACTGAATTTCGCCCCCTAGGGAGTAATTACAATTAACAAATTACCACAGAGATGAAGAACCATTTAGAGAAGGGTTACCAACTGGTCCATGAAGTAGTTAAATTTTTTTAAAGAAAATGGAAGTTGCCTAGTATATGAAATAATTCGATCAAATGAATCTCTTTACAACAATAAAGGTTTCAGCTCTTTAACTTCACAAAATTCAACAGGTGGCAGAATTTAAGAAATATGGATGTTCAAACATAGGCAAATGGTGAATGTTACACAGTGTGTAAAGTGGCCACTTAAACCAGCTAACGACAGGTCATAAGCCCTGTAAATGCCTAGACTTCCATATTTTATTCTCTAAAAGATTCTCCATCTCTGTTGTAATTTGTTAAAAATATATTATTTTTAAATTTTATTAGTGTACGGACTCGGCACAAATGCCTTTTGTAAACATAAACATGACAGTGCTCAATTACAAAACTATAAAATAATGCAAAAACATTTTTATTTATTTATTATTTTATTTAACTATAAGCGTTCTTATAATTTACAGGAATACTTCAGTTTTGGCGGCCATTTTCAACGAGTTGTTAAAACTCACTATTAGAAAATGGGAATCAAGTTGGGGTAGAGTGGGATTTGAACCTCAGACCTCTGGGGTCACGGGGCTATAACCCGATTCGAAATATATCAAAATATACTCATGCATGTTTGACTTTGTGAGGAATGAAGTAATAAGAGAATGGACGCAGCAAACTCCAATGACAACTGTCGTCAAGCGGAGGCGATACGGTTGGCTAGGCCTTGAACTGCGGATGCCTACGCTTCAGGTGCCAGACCGGGAATAGTAAATTTTGCAGTTTTAATAGCATATAAAATTAGTACTTTATGTCCACCCTGCCAGGACTCGAACCCAAAACCTCAAAAACGTTAGGCAAACGCGCCAACCACTATACAACTAGGCAGGATTATTTCCACTCTATTTTCTTATTCAGGAATTTTATCTGAGAGTCGAAAACACGCTTTTCTTTTCTGTCTCCAGGCGGATAAATAATACAGTTCTGTGGTGAAATAGAACCAGAATATTGGTCGTGTACTTAAATAGGTGGACGATAAGTCCAGTGTGTTTTATTTCACATGACTTTTTCCTGCGTGTTACCATCGAGTCGAAAGCACTCGTCCAGGAGGTTTTTTAACGCTCAATTTCTATCGATAATGAACTGTCACCTTCCCTGGATTGTCGTCTGAAGTGTAAGACTGATCACCGACTTCACGTATCAGATGGTCGAAATATGCTGCACTCGGTATACCATTGCAGTGCTCTATGCACCAATGGGTGATGAAGATGATGGGGTTTTTGAATGTTTTTTTTTCAAAGGTGTTCTTCGTCTTTGTTACTTTTTTTTTTCATTTTTATTTCAAGTGTCCTCATATGTATAATTATTGTTTTAAAAATAAACGATTTTATACCCACTTAGAAAGATAACTGTTATCTGAGAAACCGTTTGAGCTTAGTTATATATTGTGCTTTTTTAACCTTTAACAAATTATTTGTATGTATTTACTTAGCTGAAGAGTTTCATTCTAAATTCGAAAAAAAAGAGTTACTCTCTTAAGTTCATATTAATAACTTAATAGAGTCGCGCACGCGGAGAAACATCATTAAATTATTATTGACCACGAAGTTCGCTACAGATTACAGTAAATTATTATGAAAATAAAACTTCGTTACTAGTATTACGCAATTTTTATTATTTTACAAGAACACTACTACAGTTTCAGGAGAGCTGTCCTCCCCTCGACGGGATGGCATTTACTAAATCTCATGCGAATGCAAAAAGTCTATATTGGACAGACAGCGCGAAATTTAAAAAATAGGCTAAACGAACACCGCCGTTGCCTGACCAATAATAACTTCTCAGAATTCGCGAATCATATAATAGATAGTAACCATTTATTTTATAATCACACCCTAAAACTCCAGCACCGAGTAAATAACAAACGCAGTAATATCAATAATCTAGAAATAATAGAAATTCACAAAAATTTAAATTCTGAGAACAATTTAATTAATAATCATATATTTAAACACCCCTCGCCTTTATTGAAAATGTTCCCTTTGCGACCTCCCTCACTCCACTTACCCACATAGACCAGCGTCTGTTAACACTCTCTCAGCCATGTGATGTCTTTCCACATATTAAATCTTAGGCTTAATTATTGTACCTTCCACTTATGTGCTTAATTTTAAGAAATAAATTCTACTTAACGTTTTTCCATCATTTATCATGTTTTCATATCTGTACTTTAGATAACTATCCATAAATGCATATGCTAACACCTTAGATAAATGAAATAAAACCCCCTGCTTTAAGCTTCACTGATTAATTCGTTTATTTTTTGTTTGAATTCTATGACATCGTGAACAATACTCTGCGTTTACCATATTAGTTTTATATCACCCGTCGATGAAAGGAGTGCTCTCCCGAAACTGTAGTAGTGTTCTTGTAAAAGAATAAAAATTGTGTAACACTAATAACAAACAATATTTTGAGTTTGTCCAAATTTTTGTAGACCAGGACTGGATTCAACTCCCCGGGGAGCTGTTAACATTGACATATTACAACAGAGATGAAGAACATTTTAGAAAAGGTAATATAGAAGTCTAGGCATCTACAGGGCTGATGAATCGAAGATGAATCTCACCCGCATAAATAAAGGTTTCAGCTCTTTAACTTCACAAACATCAACAGATGAAAGAATTGAAAGAATGTAGATGTTCAAATATGGGCAGAATGGTGAATGTTACACAGTGTGTAAAGTGGCCACTTAAACCAGCCAATGACAGGTCATAAGACCTGTAGATGGCTAGACCTACCTATTATTACCTATATTACCTTCTCTAAAATGTTCTTCATCTATGTTGTAATATGTTAACTAATAACAAAGTTAGATTTTCATAATATTTTTTAATGTCGTGTTACGAAGTGAATGCCGATTCAATTAACAGATTACAGTACTTGTGTTGAGAATTGCGGGCGGTAACCGAAATCGTTTATTACACGTTTGTAGTTAAACTAAAAACCAAACTAAAACCGAACCAAAATTTTCGAAAGCGTTTGTTTTATGCAATCGAGCTTAAGGGCACCTCTAGATAATTATTTTTCTGAGCTCTTAAGCCTCTTTTTAAGTAGACCTTTTTATATTCTGAATCTAACTGTTTTTATTCTTCAATTATACACGTATTTCTGTGGCTTTGATAAGCAAGAGATATCTCACAAAATATGGCAAGTGAGTATATATTATTGCCTACCAAAAAAAGATTGAATTTTTCTCCCAACGAGTATAATTACATGCCTACTTCGTTTCATGTTTTCGTAATGCTACCGAACTACGCGTTCTCCATTACAAACTTGTGGTGTGTACGTGTATATATTAATTTATTAACTGTTATATTCAATCTTGAAGATACAGATTATCCATTCAGCATCCAATTGATGCCAATGCCGAGTCTGGACCAAACTCGATAAGATATTTTCGATTTAAATGAAACATTAGTTTCATCTCGATTAATTTAATGTACTCCTACATACAAAAACAGGAAATAACTAATTCCCGTAGTTTTGGTATTATTACGCTGCATTACATGTATTCACATATTTTAATCTAAAAATACGAGAACCAGTTAAAAAATACGGCCTTAATAATGTTATCGAAGAGAAATTTGATTAGTTTGTTACAATATTAAAAGTCTAATATGATGTTACTGTAAAATTGAGTTTACAACTTGATTACTACTGAACCAACTTAATTTTTCGATGTTTATAGATTAATTGAACGTAGTTATGCAGAAAGCAGCCAGCCATAGAAAAGTGAAACTGAGTTAATAGCACTTTTTTGAAAAAGGTGAATGATCAAATTTACACAACAGTTAGAATGTTTTTTTAATTTAACAATTGATTAACTATGCATCCATTTGTATTTTCATAATACAATAAAATAATGTTATTATGTATTAAATCAGTTTTGAGGAAGTTTAGCGGGCCACACAACCGGAAATGTGCTTTTCCAAAAAAACAGCTTGCCCTAGTAAAACTCTCATGTATGCTGTATTATTATGTAATGAATTTTATGTTTAATAAGGGTAGTTAATTGTAATGAATCACTTAATTACTTTGCCATAATAACTTTTTTTTTTTTTTTTGTACATGATGTTAATTGTTCATTGCTGGGTTTATTACCAAATGCCAATTTTTTATTCAACTAACCAATAAAATTAATGTTTTATTTTTGTAATTCAATATCATTAATTTTTTGTAATTCAATATCATCATAATTTATTTTTGTAATTCAAGATCAGCGTGAACGGAGATATTCTGAATCAGGTAGAAGAATTTGTATCTGGGAAATATGTTTACTAGGGATGGAAAGACCGAAAAAGATATTGAAGGGAGGGTGAGTGCCCGGAACAGGGTGAATGCTGCACTGAAATCTACTTTGGCAAACAAATATCGTAGGAGGCTAAACTAGCAGTTCACAACGGAGTTTTAGTGCCAACTTTAATGTATGGAATTGGAAAAATGATGATGAAAGTAGGTGAATGCTGTTGAAATGCGATCCTACAGGCGAATGTGTGGTAAAACGATGTATGATAGATGCACAAATGTCGAGATCCGTGAAGTGCGAAAGGCTGAGACATGCATTATCGACAGATGCATTTAGCAGAAAACAGCCAGATCTAATATTGAATAATACTTCATTCGAACTTCGAATGTATGAGGTGACAAACTGTATTAAAACATATTTAGAACTAGATTTCTAGAAATATCACATACCATGAATACCGATAAAAATGTATGAAATGGATTTAAAATAATTAATTGTATTTTCAAAATCAATATGGATATTGTGGAAAAATGTTTTTATACATGAAAGAAAACAATAAATTTAATACAAATTCGTTGCTAGAAAAACGCGATGTGTTTGGCCTTGGTTGTTGTAACGTCAAGATTTGTGATAAAGTTATAAACAAATTTCAATTTCAGGAACAAATAAACATGAATCGTGACCTATTAGGGGCGTGGCCAATGGAATGACCGTTATTGAAGTAATTCAAAATTACAGATTTATAAATATTTTTTATGTTACTAATGATTGGCAAAAAAAAAAATTCTTACTAGACGGTATTTCATGGACTTTTATTACTTTAAGTAAAAAAAGTGATATATGAGAAATGCCGTTTTTGTGATCAACACTTTTTTCATAAGGTGATTATTAGAGTTTTTTGTATGAATGTGGCCTGCCTGTTTTTCGCAAAACAAAGAATCAAACTTACTGCACCCAATACCAGCAAAATCTATTTTTTTCAAAATTGTGAACTGGCTGCTTTCTACATAATTACATTCAATTATAATTTGGATATAAATAAAATTAGGTTTTTAATTTTAATTGTACTAATATTGAATTGATCTTCAAGCTCATTTTGAAAATTTAGAATGTGCCTAAATGTCACTTTTTGTATTTATTTTATTAATGATTCATATTATCTTCTTACTCCTGACTGTAGGTATGTCCCATTTACTTTGGGTCAGCTCTCCTAGTTTTCAGTCTACACGTCGGACAAGGAGATTTGTTGAATGGTTTGTTTTTTTTGCCACCTGACGCTAAGACAGTAACCCCTTTGCCTAACTGGGGCTTAGGATGCCACCGTTGACAATTGTTCCTCCGCTGCCATCCTTTACACAACCTCCTGCCCGAAGCCGCTGTCTTCATAAGAGAGAAATAAGTAAATTTTGAAGTCGAATTAAATTCCGACATAACTGTCATTTTAATAAAACGAACGCCTAGATGTGAAAATCATATCGCTGGAGTATCGTAAGGGAGTACTAGGCGTAAGGGAGTTACCAGTGTAAAAAATAAATTTAGCTAATATATTTTTTTCATCTGTTTTTATTTATTTATTAAACTTTTTGTACATAATGTTATTTGTACATTGGCGGGCTTATTGCCAATTGGCAATTTCTTCCAACCAACCAATAAAATAAAAGTTTTATTTTTATAATTCAAGTTACAGAACATATTCAATAGAAAAAAAAGATTAAAAAGCTGAAAGTATATAAAAATAGAAATAAACGTATTTGTTTATAAATTACGTTAAATCAAAACAATTACTCAATGGGAAAAAGGAAAAAAGAGGAAAGAGGAAAAAGGAAAAAGGAAAGGAGGAGAGATTAAGGAAGAGAAAGGAGATGTTTCTTCAGACGTGATTTAAACAGAGATAATGTAGTAACATCTTTGATGGTGGATGGGAGATGATTTCACAGTCGAGCCGCATGGACACTATATGAGTTAGAGAAGAAAGAGGAATTGTGTATGGGTATTAAGAGAGTGCCTTGAGAATGAGAACGAAGAGGTAAACCATGAACTGATAAGCGTTGAAATTTTCACGCAGGTATATAAGAGCGTGTTTTGCCATCTTTCCGATTGTATGTATCTAGACGTTAAAGGAGCCGGCTTTGTAGTCGATCGGTACATACAGACGATCGTTAAGCGTATCGTCTAAGTGATTTCCAAAAGTCATACAAAATTCATGTTCAAGCGAGCATTTTATGCTTGAATTGGGATTTATCGGAGTTTGTAATAGCTTTGAAGTAAGCATTTTTTATTACAGAAGCCTATTTAAACTATAAATGAGAACTATTTTAAATGTTTATGGCGTTTGCGATCATTCCATTGGCTTGTTTCGATCATATGATGTCGGTATGACAAGTAGGTAGAACATACCGAGGTAGAACATACAGATAGCACAAAAGTTAAGTATACCGTCTCGATATATACAGGTGAAGATATTGTTCATAATCGAGGCACATATGCATTTTGCCAGAGCGTTATATCTCACACTAAAGCTCTAGGGTCTTAGGGAACCGATATTGATTTTACTGTCAAATATCATCTATGAAAATCAAAGTATTATACATGATTGAATAAAAAAAAGATGTTGTCATAAATAAATAAGTATAAAAAAAACATTAATTAAAGTGCTAGGGAAAGGGTGTACAAAATGACATAGGCGGGTAAAATGACATGGTAATCATATCTCAGAAACCAAACTTTTGGTCATATTTGAACCTGCACAGGAATGAGCACTGGTACGACACATAAATACTCACCAATATTTAGGACGCTTATGGCGATCGCCCGAGGAGGACGTGTTGCGGGTTACTTTGTGAAATAAAACAATACTTTTGTTGCGCGGACACCGAAGGTATTATTTTTATTTTATTTGTATTATTCTACAACACAAACTAAAAGGATATGTTGTGTCATTGTTAATCTTCATGAAAAACTATAATTTTGATAAAATTTACTAAGTGCAATGTAATATTTTTTAAAGTTTTTAAAAACTCACGTAGTGTGGCAAAACGACATATGTACCGGTAGGGTAAAATGACATACCATGTCATTTTTCCCCACTTATAACTTTTTTTCTTTAGAAGAATAATAATGCTTCGCAATTATGTGCGTAAAACATGACATTTGAATACAACTCCAAATATATCAGAGACTAAAGCTAAAGGTTCCAAAAAACATATCATGGAAAAGTTTAAACAAGGTTTATGTAAAAAAAATATTATTGATTCAGACACTGAAGACCTTCTACTTACAAACGATG
This sequence comes from Micrasema longulum, assembly GCF_059751315.1. Classification (NCBI taxonomy): domain Eukaryota; kingdom Metazoa; phylum Arthropoda; class Insecta; order Trichoptera; family Brachycentridae; genus Micrasema; species Micrasema longulum. The sequence continues at coordinate 580,147 of NW_028277469.1, read as the reverse complement.
AAGATGACTGCTCATTCATTTATTGTAATGAGTTATATACGAGATCAAAGTCAGGTGAAACATGGTTAAAATGCCTGAAGTGTGGAAACCGGGCTGATGCAGAATGTGCTGGTTTAAATTAAAAAATAAGATTTTTGTTTGTGAAGTGTGCATTTAATATTTTAATTCTTTAATATTCATGATAAAACTTATCAATTCTGTTTTTATAAAGTGTTGAATAATCATCCCATCTAAGTATATATCACGTATGTAATTTTGTACACCCGTTGGGGCAAAACGGTTTTTTGCAGTATGTTTTTATTTTTGTATTTTTATTTGATAGATTTGTATTTTTTCCCAAAACAACAATGCTAACATGTTAAAAAATAGTGTACATTTTGAACCAAAGAGATTTTTTACTAAATATGTTACCAATTATTATTTTTTTCATTTTACAAAAAAATCTATGTCATTTTGTACACCCTTCCCCTACATGACTTTGCGAATGAAGGGAAAATAAAAAAACGTGTGTTTTATTTCTTTGGTACATGTTAACACAGTTTTAACCTTTAAGTTCATTTAAATAGCGTATTTTCTCTTTGGCATTAGTATCTAAAAAACTAAAAAATATTTTGTAAAACTTATATGAAAATAATTAAACTCTCACAATGTAAACGCTGTGGTTTTGAGGCTTAAAATTATACACAAAGGTACAAAATGATAACATTTTACCGCAGAAAAGACAGTTTGTGGATATTTCAAGATAGCATCAATGTTTCTTGAAATGGTTCTAATTAATCTCATTCCAGTGCTCGGATTGATATAATCACGCACTTGAGAAACTTTACTGAAATTACTGTAATTTGTCTTTTTGTAAAACGCCTCCGGCTGTGGCAGATTAAAATTATTGTACATTAAGTACAATGGCTAAATTGTACAATATAATAACTTGTGAATATCGGAATTTACTTGATAATGTTACCTGTAAGGTATAATCAATAAAGTTTGCCCAGTGACCGGTGGTGGGTTAAGGCTTTAGGAGCATAGAATATATATTACGCTAAGTAAGAAGCGAAACCTCTTTTTAATTTGTAAAAAACCTTTTTTATTACGGAACATATTTGAAAAAGCCTCTGCGGTGTAATGGTTAAGACATTTGATTCATGCACTGAAGGTTCCAGATTCGATTCCCGGTGAAAACAAAAAAATACAAATTATATATTTTTTAAAGCCAGTGTATTTTGTGCTGAAATACGTAACTTCGCGATACAAATTTTAAAGCTCTAAGTTTTACTGCGTCTAGGCAAACATTTTTATATTTAATAGCACTGCATTTCCTAATTAATTATCAGTTGTTTTTTACTGCATTTTTGGTTTTGCAATTACCTGCTTCGTAATTTAATTTTGTAATTTATTTAAAAGGTGTTTCCAATTTAGAATATTTAATAGTTATTGGACTAGTACCTTTAGGTAAGCTTACGCTTTAGCGTAAGACTGATCCTCTGACCTTCATGTTACAAAAAAATGATCAAGATACGCAGCGATTTGGTGTACCATTGCAGTGCCCTATGCATCAAGGGTGAATCGTCAAAATAAGCGATTATGCACTGCTTACCATTATATTTGTCGTGATGGGATATTTATTTATTGTACAGCGCCCTTAAGGTGATTTTCACAAAAATGGCGCTTTTTAAATTATCCAAACACATATATATATATATATATATATATATATATATATATATATATATATATACTGATTATCGTGGTTTTGGATGTGACAGGGTTTATAGAACACCCTGTATGTAGGTACAATTAATGTTATTTTTTTGTGGATTACCCATAAAATAAATCACGGCTTGCCACTGCTATGCATTATTAGGTGCAGAAAAGGAATGCTGATGATCAATTACCAGCTTCTGTTAGTCTGTATGAAGACAGAAATTTATACAGAGTGTTCATTAAACCCTGTCACATCTGAAACCATGATGATCAGTATGAGCAAGAAGATATATTGGCACACTAAAAAAATTTTTTGAAAGAACAAAATTTAAAAAAAAAAAAAGCAAATGGTTGCTTACTTCTGCAGGGATGAAACAAGAGGGGAAGGGGGGAGCCTAAAACACTGACAATCGAGCTCCCCTCACTTCTCCCCTGCAAAAGTAAGCAACCATTTGTTTTTTTAAATATTTTATTTTTTTAAATTTTCTTTGTTCTATATATATTTTTTAATATGCTTATATGTCTTCTTGTCCATACTGATCATCGTGGTTTCGGATGTGACGGGGTTTAAAGAACACTCTGTGTATTTTTATTTTATTTTTATGACCTTTATACAGACAGGTGAATAAAAAAAAATTGCAGCAGTCCAACGACACTAATATTTATTAGACAATTTTGTTTAAATAGACAATTAAATAGCGCGAGCGGTCCTTAACACATTCAGCTTGTTGCATTATGACTGAGGAAACATTTCCCGTTGGTTGAGATCCATCCGATAACTCACGCCTCGATGAGAATGTTAATATTAATCTAAACTCGGCTCAGGAAACACTCGTGACTGTCATACCGATTAACCTCAAATCCTTTACCAATAATAGTGTAGGCTGTAGGGCTGTTGTGCACGCGAAAACCTATCCAGGCGACAGCTAGAAAGTTGACTGCTGGCATTTAAAAAAAATCGTTATGGAATCGAGAAAGAAATTTCAAAATAAACATATTATTGCCGTTCACGTAGAAGTCACTTACCAAAAAATCCCCATTTGCGAAATGGCAATTCAGAAGTTTGGAGAATTAGGAAAAATTTGATTTTGGCGTTTTATTTTATAAACATAAACGGCAAATCTGCCTTTAACAAACATTTATAACGCTACATATTTGGCTTAATATATATATATATTTTTTTAAACATAAATTTCCTTGAACCCAAGATTTATATAAAAAAAATTAAACCTAAAAATTATACAGCATATTCAGTAGAAAGTTTAAATAATAAAACATTTTACAGTAATACAACAAGAAAATCATAAGTGCTTTTTCATACAGCTGGGCAAAGTGAACAATAAACGGTGTATACTATGAAATGCATGAATAAATAAATATAATTACCATTCACCATCTTTGAAAAAGTTCAAAAGGTTTGTTCTATAGAAACAATACCCTACATATATATATCGGATACGTGGGAATAACTATTGCCGAATTCATAAAGTCTGTTTAATATGGCATAACAAGTATACACTGTCCGTGAATTGTTGCTACAAAACGGTGGCACCTGTCTAGTTATTCTTCTAGGCACCCTGAAGTTGATGAGAGATAATAGTTCAGGGCAATCCCACATTGTTTTGGAAGTTTTTTGGATACGACACGATTTCTTTATGTCCTTTTTATTAATTCCAATGGTAATTTCTTTCTTCCAGATACATTTTCATATGTTTTTAAGATTTTTAATGTGGCAAGGTGGCTAAAATTTGGTTAAGTGACTTTTGCTTTTTTATAATCTGGACAATGCAATCCAAAAAAGTAAGTGACAGGAAGGAAATATTACAAATAATGATGAAATTGTGTCTAACAATGTTTTGAGTGACATCGCGAGTCAGGAGAGACAACACCGCTTACTTCATAAATGCTTGCCCTTGCTGTAGGAACACATCGACAGTACCGTTTAGTGAGATTTCGTTCACTGTTCTGAGGATCCTTGGCAGAAGGGAAACGAATCCGATGTTAGTTTTGTAATTTCCCACAGCAACGACAGGATTGGTACGCAAATTACGGCGAGGTACATTAAGGTTGATCTGAGCAAGGATATCCTAGGTATACATAGATATTAATTTGTGCAAGAATATCAAACCAGCCTAAATCCCTCTGAATTCTAAACTAAAGATATGAAAAATATTCATAAACCAGCCAATAATAGGTCATAAGCCCTGTAAATGATTAGACTTCCATATTCCCTTCTCAAAAATGTTTTCCCTCTCTGTTGCAATAAATTTGAATACGAAATTTGGTGATAAATCAAGAAATGTTTTTTGCTTTATGTTTTATTCTACAAATACCTTAAGGCACAAAAAAATGTTTTTATGGGAAAAATTGTTAAACTTAAATGATTAAAATCTGCCTAAACTGTCAATAAATTTTATCTGCCCCAAGTAGTTACTCGAATAAGTGTCTCTTGCGTGAATAGCGACGGTATATTATTTTTAGATCAATTTCAAAATCATACAAACGCATTTTTCATATTTCACGTTTTTACTATAACTTTTTTATTATTTTATAAAGTTATTGCAAAAAATTAGTATACATGCTTAATAACAGGGAATCTATATAAAACTAATTAATGTAAAATGAAAACGGAGTGTTCTCTGTTTATGATAGTCTCCATCTAACATGGCTCAGCCTGTTCTAAGATGGAAACTTTTTATCTTTAAAGCATAAGAAGTCCTATACTAATAAAACAATAACATAAAAAAGAAAAACTAAAATTACTTACTTATAAATGCCTAGCTAATCAAATGTAAGAAATTAAAAAGCGTTATCATACAAATATAAAGTATGTATATGTGCCAAGAATACATATTACTTAAACACAAATAATATAGTATAATATATAATAAAAAAATAATATAAAGCAATGAAATTCATAAAAATATAAATAATATGTGTACCGATTATATAAAGTACTATTTTAGTGTTTTGGTTAAGTTTCATACTTTGTTTATTGACCAAAGATCACCCAGAAGATTGGCATCTTCGAGACTAGTAAATCGTTCACAACAGTTAATTCTAATTTTTTAAATAGTTTTCAAAGATATGAAAATCGTGTATTTTAATTTAAGAACAGATAATATATCTTATAATAACAACAGTTTTTATGTGCACATTAGTCACAAATCAAGAAATGTTTTTAATAATTTTATCAAGATCATAAGTATGGAGATTTGTCTAGAAATATCTACATAAATCATCAATATTATAAAAATAAATTTGTTTTGGAATGAATTTTTTGCGGTAATTGTTTTTACTTCTGAAATAAAATTACATTATTTGTACATACAAATTTGAAATTTTACAATTACTCATTTTCATGACTGAAAATGTTGACTTAGGCGAAAGCATTAGTTTAAATAAAACAAAAGAATACATTAGAATTAAGGAATTTAAAAAATAAAGGTGGAAAACATGATCACACATCACTTAAGTTTGTCACAAACCCTGTAAAAGCCTAGACTGCAGTAAAACCCACTGAAAAAGCTTTTCGAAATAATATGTTAAAAGATGTATATATTTTAAGCTTGAACGTTTTTAATAGATTTATTATTATATTATATAGTTGAGTAATTTATATAGAGCCGGCGTCGTGGTGTAATGGTCAGGACGTTAGCCTACCATGGAAGAGGTCTCGAGTTTGATTGCCAACATGGTTGATATGAAATATTTATTTAAAAGGGTGTTTTCACACTAGAATATTTCATAGTTCCTGGACTGGGACCTGAAGCGTATGACTGAGCATCTTACCTTCACGCAACAAAAATGATCAAGATACGCTGCGATTGGTGTACCAATTCAGTGCCCTATGTAAAATTGGGTGCGGAAAGGGAATGATGATGATGATTTTTGTCAAAATCACCTCAAGGGAGCTTTCCGTACGATAATATATTTGAAGTTTGTAAAGGGTCTTATAAGCACGAATAGTTTAGCCAGGATTGTGAAAGTACTGAATGATCCGTGAATACCTCGTGAGGTATTCCGTGTATTACCGTGTATATATATTACCGTGGTAATCGTGTGGATTAGATCAAAAATTAGCACAAGGAAACCGAAGGTCTTCATCAGATAAAATGTAAAAAATGCCATTAGTGAACTTGTGAAGAGGAATTTTACAAGTCACAGAAATGTCACGTCATTATTCAAATACCAAGTCCATCATGAAGTAAAGATTAATGGTTTTACATTATCTCGATGAAGGAATATTATGTCAACTTTAACAGCTATAATTTTTATTCAATCGTTTCAAGTTCTGCCCCTATACAAGCTCAGTGAAGCAGGTAATTATTAGTTTTATCCTAAAATTAAAACTAAATCAATAATATTGATTGATACTTTGAATTAAAATTATTAACAATATAGCACTTGAAGACGGATCATCTTGGGTTAATGTAACATATGGTGACATCATGTGGTTTACAATATGTGACTTATGCTTTGATAATACTTTTTTGAATATTAATTTAATTAACTTTTTTATATACCAATCCATAAGGGTTTATCGAATAACCTGTCGATTGGTTTAAAATAAAATAAAATTAAAAAAAATGATTGAGATTCGAGATACATGTGTACTATTGAGTGTGACACCAGAGAGTCAAAATAATTATCACCTAAAAGTTTTTTCGTAAAAAAAAATATTCAAATAAATAATTGTTCTTTTTGACAGTTTTTTTTTATTTTCATTAAATTGTTTGGCTTAAATTATTTGGTTATATTTCAAATATCATACATATGAAACAAGGGATAAAAAAATATAAGATTACCAGTGAGGAGGAAAACAGAATCTCAAAACCCATTGTACAAGGGATTGAAGCTGTCCAATGAGTTACTTCAAAAGATAAAAGAAGTAGAAGGAATTGAATTATTTAAAATTAATTTGAAAAAATATGTTCTTGAGAAGTTTTGAAAAAAATAGTACTGTTAATAAATGTTTACATTAGTTCTTAAGATGTTATGAACTAACTTAATAAAGCGTAAATAACAATGTTTGATTATGTCCAAATGCTTGCAGACTGGCTGGATTTCCTCCCTAGGGAGTTGTTCGTATTTAAATTTATTTCAACAGAGAGGGAAAAAGTTTTCGAGAAGGGAATATGGAAGTCTAGGCATTTACAGTGTTGAAATAAATTTAAATACGAACAACTCCCTAGGGAGGAAATCCAGCCAGTCTGCAAGCATTTGGACATAATCAAACATTGTTGAATTACTACCTGGTAAAAGAAGAAGTATAAAAATTGGAAAATTGTTTCCAGGCGTTGCCTAGTAGGTGATTTGGTTCAGCCGGATGAATCTCACCCACGTGATAAAGGTTTCAGCTCTTTTACTTCACAAAAGTCAACAGATGGAAGAGTTGAGGAAATGTGGATGTTCAAACATGGGCAGAATGGTGAATGTTACACAGTGTGTAAAGTGGCCACTCAAACCAGCCAATGACAGGTCATAAGCCCTGTAAATGCCTAGACTTCCATATTCCCTTCTCGAAAACTTTTTCCCTTTCTGTTGAAATAAATTTAAAAGCGTAAATAACTTTAAATTGTTCACTGCTGTGACAATTTCAGTAAAACATTTTTTTGGAAAAGGTTCATTGAACCGTTGATAAATTAATAAATTAAATTAAATATATTATGCAGAAAACTATTCTTACTGGAAACTCATTAGTTTGTCGTAAAATAAAACTGTTGGAAGCTTAGGTTCTCAAAGACATAATTTTCTAAAAAAAATGGAAAATAATGTTGTTATTATTATATACAGCTATAATGATTTTGATGAATGATGTAGTTGAAATGTAGGTTAGAAGGCGAAATTCACACGTATTTCTATATGATATTACTATACCTGTAATCATCATCAATCTTCTTAATACGATGTACACGTTGGGCCCAAATTTGGATTTAACACATGGTTTGAATGGGATTTGATGACAATCAGTGGCATCAGTTTTTTAAAGAAAAAAGTAGTTGAATACTCTCTCGTCAACTCATTCTCATAGATTTTTGACACCGTTGTAAATATCACAAAATATTCAAATATTCAAATTATATTTTTTTAAATTCACAATGTTTAAGGTTCTTTGACAGTGCAATGTTATACAGTCCCTAAATTGGCAAGTGGTTTTTTTTTTTTTAATGGTTAATATTGTTTTGACAGGTGCCGTTGCGCAGTTGGTTAGACGGTTAACTGTGAATCTGACGTCGCGGGTTCGATTCGAAAAAAATCCAAGAAAGGTTTTTTTCTCAATCGGTTTGGGTGTTGTGGTGTATTTTTCATTACCTCCTTCCATATCCCCTCTATCCCACCTCTAAATAGAAGCGTAGCAGGTTATTACTTTAAAAAAAAAAGTATCTAGTGAAGGGTTTTTGTACAATGTTGCAATGGAATCATTACTCGTAAAGCGGTTTACTCAAATTTAATAAGTAATTTTTTGAAGCAGCTGGGTCTCAAACAATAAACCTTTACTTTAAAAAAGATCTTTATCAACCGATACTTATTCAAAATGATTTTAAATGAAAAATTTATGATTAACCCGAATGCTTCAATTTTTGTTTTCTGTTAGTCGTAAATAACCGTGTAAAAAAATGGGAAACAAATTGTGATAGAATAAGGTTCAAATCTCGGAACTTCAGTCGCTGACATAATTATAGAACCCTCAGAGTAATAATGCGTCAATTTATAGAGAAGCCCTATCACTATGTTTCATAGAACGCAAGTGATGTTGGTTAGCAACAAATTAGTGGCCATTTTGTTTTGCTTGACAACATACACATAACGGTTCTATCGGATGTTTTTGTCGCTGTGCTTGGCTTTGTTTGTAAATAACTTGGATATTTACGTTATAATAAATAAAAATCGACCATGGTGAATTGCAGTATGTTTGGTTGCAGCAGTAGGAGCGTCAAAGGTGTTAAAGGAGTCAGTTTTCGCAGATAATGAAATTCGGATATTTTCCCATGATTTACATTGATTTTTGTACTTTGTCTTATTTTTGTAACTTTCCTTATATCAACATATTTATTTCAGATACAATTTTTTCTCAATTTGGGAGATAAAATTGTGAATTAAAGTATGTTTACTGCTAATAATGACAGTTGATTCCGGGCAATATGTCGGGGCCGCACTAGGCATCGATATAACGTTTGAGTTTTTTATCGAGTAGAGGTCGATTAAAATTTTACTCGAAAATAGCAATGTTAACCTTGAAATCGCATCTTAAATGACTTGTCCAAATTTCAGGCCGCTACGACTCGCCATTTCGGAGTGACGGACAAACAAACAAACTCAACACAGGACTTTGGTTCCATGGAGTTGGGATTTATGTCCCAATAAATGTAACAAGTATATTGTGAATAAAATGAATAAACAAATAAAAAATAAACACACATGTATTTTCAGTTTTATAAAACAATAATAGGCGAATTATAGAAAAATAAATTGGAATATCCCTGCAATAATAAATACACAGATATTTAAAAGTATTTACAATGCAAATTAATATTCATTTGGAAATTCTCTACCTGAGTACAGCCCATTGTTTTGCTGCGAACTGTAGCTAACTTAATACCCAATAGTCATAGAATGGTTTTCCTACGTTTGGGCTCCTCTATAGGTTGACGCATTATTACTCTGAGATAGAACCGTAATACGTATTGTCTTTTTGTTTATGTTTTTTATTAAAATGACTATGTAACATTTAAAAAAAATATATTGTGCTAATTTTATTATAGTCCTGTCATGACTTTTTTTTCAATATACGTTCCTTATTGTAGTAAGAAGATGGACTAAAATGTCCCTTAATGGCGACCCAGAACAGGCAGAAGATGGGTTGACAGGCCTCAGACAAGGTGGTCTGATGACATAAGACGGGTGGCAGGAAGTGATTGGATGCGGTTCGTTCAGGATAGGGAGATGTGGAGATCTAAGGGGTGGCCTATGTTCGCCATTGGACACGAGGGCTAATGATGATCATATTAATAATGATAAAAAAACGTGTCGTTTTTAATGTTGATTAGGACATTATGTTAAAAAAATAATGAAATTCCAAAGTACAATTTATTTATTATATTATACTTAGCCAATTACAACAGTTAACTGAAGAAACATATGTACAAGAAAATGAATAAAAAGAACGTTAAACTATGTAGCAAAGACAAAAAAGGACAATAAAATAATGATGCATAATATTTATTCATTGACATGATCAACATATTAGACTTCGAGGAAACCCATGCTAATCCATCTTCATCCCACACTTCGTTAATGGCGAAGAGATCTAAAAAAACCCGAAAGATCTATCCCCAAGAATTCCAAGTTGTGTGACGAATTGACTAATCTACACTTTCTGGACATTGAGTCATAAAAACAAAAGTTGCTCTTAGTTGGAAGATTTGATCAATAGCAGATTTTGACTTCTAGTGACACGGTTGGGAACATGAAAAGAAATTGATTGCAACAGAGATGTGACATCACTTATAGCATTCAGTATTTTGGAAACGATAATCAGGTCCTACGTCTTCGTTCTACGTTTCTCCAATGCACACAAATTGAGAGATTGCTTTGATTCGAAATAGGAATAATTACCCCATTTACAATCCATATATACAATATATTAACAGAATTCAAATCCCTTCATGAAATGGCTCCAAAATACCTATCGGACCTTTTATTAGGAAAAATACACGTCGAAGAAAATCTACTCTTAGGTCAGCATTTGATTCAGGAAGAGGAAAACTTGTCGAAATCCGGCGCTCTCCAAACACTAGATTTGGAGATCGTGCTTTTGCCGCCGCCGGCCCCTCTGTCTGGAACCAATTGCCTTCAAACTTACAATCACGACAGTCCCAGTCAGTTCTGATCCCAACTTAAATCCCACTTCTTAAAACTATCATACCCTCAATTTTAAATCTGGAAATATAATATATCACTTTGAATGTAAGTTTAGGTATACAATTGTAAAGCGCCCTTGAGGTGATTTTTTACAAAAATGGCGCTATATAAATCAGCCAAATATTATTATTATTATACATATATTACGTAATGTATGTTTATGGTGAAAGTTTTATAATAAACGGTTGAAACGATGGTTTTATTCGATGACGAAAACGAACAATTTTCTAGGTTCGCCGTGATGAATTTATTGGAACCATGATTTTTATGCAAATATTGTTTATGGTTTGTGATGGTGCGATCTTACAAATGATAAAGTGAAAATTTATCGTATGCGCATTGTGAGAACCATCATTTTCCAGCTCAACACGTCATAGGTTCCATTGTTACATGTCACGAATCGTCCACGGCTGTCATCAAATGATATTTCTATTCCAATTTTCATACAATCCATCATGAGTCCACGGTAATAGTAAAATCTTATGTTATTGTTTTTCAATTTCGTTAGCGTGCTAATAAAATAAAAAAGGAAATCATGTTAATTGCTATTTTTAATGCTAATGATACTCGAATAAAAAATTCCACATCCCCAATAAACATTTTAAAGACTTTTTTAAGTTATTAAAATGATTTTTTGTCATTTCCTCATACATTAATTTAACAATGTATTTTTTCAAACGTTTAATTAATAAAACACTTTTATCTTTGACCATTTGAGTTCATTTTAAAGCACTACTAATTTCGGAAAGCACAAATCCTTCCATCTTTTTTTATTTTTTAAACAGTTTTATTCAATTTAACAAATCAGTAACATACATAACTGTATTTTTGTTCCCGCAAAGCCGAAGCTTGTCTGCGAGTTACATTATATTAAAAAAATATATACATAAGCAAGTACATAGTTTAATAATAAATGAAGAATAAAATATAAATATATGCACACCTAAGTTTCACTTGCTGTTTTTAATAATTTTTGGACTATTTTTAAAAATAAAATTAGGTTTTTTCCCTCACGATTTTCTGCTGGTACTAAATTGTACAGTTTTGGTACTACACTCCCCATTGTTCTATCTCCATAGTAGTTCTTTTGTCGTCATAAATCTACCTGGCCCATGAAGAAGTATAGAAATTGAAAAAATAATATTTTCAGGCGTTGCCTAGTATGTAGGTGAAATAATTAAATTAGGTGAATCTCACCCGCATAAATAAAGGTTTCAGCTCTTTAACTTCACAAACATCAACAGATGAAAGAATTGAAGGAATATAGATGTTCCAATTTGGGCAGAATGGTGAATGTTACACAGTGTCTAAAGTGGCCACTTAAACCAGCCATTGACAGGTCATAAGCCCTGTAGATGCCTAGACTTCTATATTACCTTCTCTTTAATGTTCTACATCTCTGTTGTAATGTGTGAAATAATTTCAATTAGTATTTGTACATGCTAATAATTTTATCGACAATTAGCATGCTAATATTATTAATAATTCCATCACTAGACTATGGTAGTCTGCATAAAGCATGACTGACGCAAACCTAACCTATCATTACCGTGCCGCCATTTTGATCAGTCAGACGATAAAACATTTATGTTATACACACGCAACAAAAAATGCTGATTCTGGTTTTTTGTGGGTTATAGTTTAAACGTGAATTTGAATTTCGGCCTCAGGGAAGAGGGTTTAATGGCTATAGTAGTTTGGACAGCGCTGAAAATTCTTTCTCCGCTGTAGTCGAGAGCGAGAAGCAGGTAGGGAGAGAGGATTTGAATTGATGATTTTTTTGTTAATTTAAAAATTATGCACGCTAGCCACTGCGAATACAACTTTCGCAACAACCGACCAAAGACAAATCGTAACTGGAATAGCAATAATAATGAAGAATTTCAGAGCTACAGGAATTTTCGACTTTATTATTTTTTTCTTTTTCTCCAATATATAATCGGTTGTAGACCATTAGCAGATTTTTTGAGTAAGAGTCATCAATTGACCTCTTACATCTCTTTTATTAAACTGGCAGGCCCTTTTCAGCTTTCAAAGACACCACACCCAGCCTCCGAGCGGGCTGGGTGTGAAATATAGTTCCTCTCTGCAACTTTAGTTTAAAATACACAAATATGTGTTAAATTGTTATAAACATTGAGTTAAGTCGCTAAGGTGTGAACATGCTATAAACAAAGAGTGAGATAATTAAATTTAAAGCATTGTTTTATAAACGTTATTATATTCAACTTTTTGTTCTAACCTAACCAAACCAAAATATATTCAAACGCCAAAAACTCTCGGGATTTTATAACTGTGCTTCTGTTAAAACTGTTTAAAAAAATGTTTATTTGTGAAGATCAAGTGCCGAAATTTAACTATTTATTATAAAACAATTTCCGTTTGATATAGTGCTACCTATCTAGGTTCATTTAAAAATACAAATAATAAATTTTTTCGTGTATCACGTAAAGTTACTTGAATATCAAAAGTAATACACAAGTTTATCTGACATCTTAATCAAAGTAAAATAATAATAATCAGAAATTTTAGGCGGGAAACATGCGTTTAGTAATAACAAACAAAATTAAAAAGAAGCGGATATATTCCTTGGTACTTACACTCTACACTACGCACACAGATGCGTTTCTACTATCATCCCCAGGGAACAGCCAAATGTAAACCAAGTGTTTTTACAGTTATTTACTAGGAAAAAGACAATAGATCCTGTTTACTGCACACCAAAATAAAACAGGGACAAGTTTGAGTATCGTCTATTGTCTTGTTAACCTTAATAATAAGTTAAGGAATGGTATCTTTGTTTAGTTTTTTATATTTTACTTTTTGTGCTGTTACATGTTCACTTAATTGCCATACTTACTAGTTCTTTGCTCAATGTATTATTATTGCGTTTCTTAAAACTATTTTTTATTATTAACTCATTAAAATCATTCTTATGTTGTTGAAATTCCATTTGTCGATGCGTTTTGAAGCTGCAAGACTTTTTGTGATGTTAGCTATCATATTATGTAAATGTTATGAACTATCAAATATATAAATTTAGTAAATGGGGTCTAGAATTTCAACCATCCATGCGCTCAGTAGCTGCAAGACTTGTTGTTATCTAAATTCTAATTTTATAAATTTGCTTTTTATTCCGTTTTTAAAATATCACTTAAACTCTAAACTTCATTGTCAAATAAAAAAAATAAAATTAAAAATGTAAATAGGGGCTAGATTTCTTATTGTCCATGCGCTCTGTAGCTGCAAGATGTTCTGTTATCCAGCTCATATATATCATAATTGTAATATTTATTTATTTTACAGCGCCCTTGAGGTGATTTTTACAAAAATGGCGCTATATAAATTATCTGAACATTATTATTATTATTATTATATCATAATTGGAGATGAGGAACTAGAATTCCAACCGTCCATGCGCTCTGTAGCAGCAAGATGTGTTGGGATATTTATTTATTGTACAGCGCCCTTGAGGTGATTTTCACAAAAATGGCGCTATATAAATTATCCAAACATTATTATTATTATTATTAAAGACAACAGCTGGAGGCGCGATGCAGGAGCCAGGGTGAAGATCTTTGCGACATCCCATCGGTGATAGGTAATAAAGAACTCACACGAGAGGTAGCATCATACATGATCAATATAGTGCAGGCAATTGGTAAAATAAACCAAAGTAGGGAACAAAATGCCGAACACTCTTCTAGTGGAACGGAAGGCCGGTTGACAACTGTCAACAGGCCGGCTTCTCCTGAAGAGTTTTAAGTGGTTTTCTCTCCACATGGGCAAATGCTGCGAAGTTCCTGATTGGCCCACATCGAAATATCCTTCCTGATCCCAACAGTTTAGCAAGGCAAGGTAAAAAATAATGCAACTCCCACATATTTTTTTTTTAAAACTGGTAGGCCAACTTCTAATTTGGTAAATCCAAAACGTTAAAGCTAATGAAACGCCTAACATCTCCGCTTACATCTAGTAAGCTGCTAGAAAGTAGCTCAATCACAAATAACTATCGATATGCTAATAAGCGACGTGATAACAATTTCTCACCATGTTTGTTTATCGTATCCGCGATCACAATGGAACACCTAATATTAAATGTCAAAATATTTTCGTTTCGCGACGTATAATCCTGCTGCGCATCACTTGTTTGAATTTCAACGATGTAAATATGGAAAGTTTTCCAAAACTGCTATTTTTATTTATTTATTAATTATTTATCATGCTGTTTATTGCATTTAGCTGGCGGTTGGCAAGCCAAATGTCAAGAAAAGGAGTCGCCATAGTAATTGTAGTTTAATTTTCACTTGTTTGTATTAGATACTACTTTTTTGCAAATGCAATATTTGTATTATTTTTTATAGTAAACGCCGATTTTTCGCTAATGAACTGTATTTATTTACGAGGAAAACAAAAAACAAACTGACACGAGCGTTGACTTAGAGATAACACACGCGTTGACTTATGACTGCGATAGCTTAAGCGTGTTCATTATTGTTCATTGTGATCGCTCAAATGCTTAGCATATTTTAAAGTACGTCGATAGTTATTTGTGCTGAGCTACTGGAGGCTTATTCTGTCACAATTTCGTTTCTTAAGTTCGTTCGTTCGTCATATATCCATCTCATTCTAACGCAATGAAAATCGTATTTCATTAACGTTCCCTCTCATACGATTCAAATGAATTTACGACACAAATTTGAGCCTTAGCTGGAACACCACACTGAATTTTCTTATCTTGTCTTTTACTAGAGGCACTAAACTTTGTACACTTTGGTGTTCCTGGAAAACCAAGGGCGTTCACTATGGCTCGCAATATCTTATTTTTAAAGAGTTGTAATATTTAAATATTGGAGTGACTGGCTGTGCCTCACAACTGTATTGTCAGCTCTGGTTTGAGTATGACTTTGTACTGGAGTGATATATTTTCTAGTGAAAGGTTGGAGCGCCTTCCTATCAGCCACTGCATTTGACTGAATCGAAAATTTAAATCATCTCTTTTGGCTTTGATGTGGTTCTTCCACGTAAGTCTTCTGACGAAATACATCTCCAGGTATTTTATGGTATTATGTGAAAGAACTTCATTATATAAGCGTACTTCTGGGCAGTCACTTCTTCTGATACGGAAGGTAATATGATTTGATTTTCCACCGCTTGCCTTGATAAGCCATTTTTGGATTTTCCAAAACTCGTATTGGATTAGGGCGGAGGCTGGAGTTGCGTTATCATGGCTTGCTAGAATAACCGCATTATCAGTAAATGTTGCAATGGTTACATCCTCTGTTTCTGGTATTTACGCTGTGTTATGGGTATATAGAATTGGTCCCAAAACATATCTTTGGGGAACACCATATTTTATAAAGGAGGATTTGGAGAACTCGGCTTGGTGTTTAACTTGGAAAATACTTTTGTCAATATATGATTTTACCAGTTTATAGAATGTGTGTGGCAGCCAATGCTTGAGTTTGAATAACAGCCCTGCATACCATACTAATCGTATATTATAAGCTTACTGTATATCAAAAAAAGCCGCCGAGCTATATGTACTATTTTTTCAAGGCTCTGAGTTATTTTGTTGGGAAATTGGATATAAGAAATGTTTTCTTGTAAGTGGTAAAAATTTGAGCATTTAATTGTACGTCGAAGTTTCTCGAAGATGTATGGAAAATAACTAAAAATGGTTTCAATAAAAATTAAAACGTCACAGGTTTTGTGACACAGGTTTGAAATAACTAATAAATTAAAGCGTGTTGCTGTGGCAACAGGCAAATGATTTTTGGGTTCCGGGATAGCCATGTTTTTCGGCGTTTAGAGGGTTTTGACGTTGGCGGGTACAGATTATGTACGGGGCTCAAATTTTAAAAATCAGAAATAAAAACAAATCACCGTTCGTACAAACTAATCCGATCACGTCAAACGATGTCGTAGAATGCCGCAAATCAGCAGTTCTGTAGCTGTATATTTTTTAACATTATATGAGATCACTAATATCAAACACACACACAAGCACGTACAATATTTTTTTGCTTACGTTTTTTTTCTTAATTAATTGGGTTTAAAAAAAATAATGAACTATTTTATTGGTTTTATTTAACTCTTCTATTGCTTTTATTTTACTCTTATTAAAATAATTGATTTATTTCTTTCTTTCAAGAAAATAACAGCCATTACAATACAAATATAACATTCACTTATAAATCAATATTATAGGCCAATTACCGTTTTCTATATATTATTAAATACAAACCAAAAAAAAGCATATTTGTTTAAAGTCACACTATACTTGTAAAAATAAAAAAAATACTTAATTCGTGAAATAACACATAAATAAAAAGTTTTTGGTGGTTTATTTGATCTTAAGAAAACCTTTTTGTCAACGGATTCATACGGAGTAACCTTTTTTTCAAATTTAACACAAGAGAAAATAAATATAATATGAATGTATACAAAAAAACGTAATGTCTATATATGGTTAGATTATTAAAATATTACAACAGAGATGAAGAACATTTTACAGAGGGGAATATAGAAGTCTAGGAATCTAAAGGGCTTATTTTACACACCTCAATCCAAACATTAAACATTCTGCCTATATCTGAGCATCTACATTTCTTTAATTAATCCAACTGTTGATGTTTGTGATTTTAGAGAGCAGTGAGATTAAAAGATTTTAATTATTATTTGCAATTAAGACTCTAGCGTTTTCTTTATAGTTGTTTGGATTGAGAAAATCTATTTCGATTTCAAAAAAAAAAATCTTAAAAAAATTTTGGGTTCTGGGAAAGATGCATTCTTATTGCTATTTGTGCTTGATTTGCCAACTTGAAACACTTGTTATAGCCGAGTTGTACGTTGAGGGATACGAATTTTAATTTTATCAAGGAGTTGAAGGTAATCTGTAGGGGAGACCGAGGAGAGTTGTAACAGAGGGCATTAAAAACAATGGCGATTTCGAGAAATCTATGATCGATGGCGAACTGGCAACATCGCGTATTTATTATTTTTTGACGTGTCACTTGATGGAGTCAGCAACAGCAGTCTACAGGGAGTGGTTGTGTGTATACGACATCTGGACAGAAAAAAATACCAAAAGTAAATTTTTGGCTAGAGTTTTGATAGCCTGTTATTCGATACGTATTACGTGAACGCTGACGTGATATTATTTCCAATTTGCATTGACTATTCAAGTTTTATATAGCCCGCCTCTAGTTTTCAGGTTAAAAGCCATTAATATGAACAAGTCCTGATTTTTTGGGCCTAGGAGAGTTGGAAAAGCTTGTTTCAACTTTTATCTTTTATTTATTTTATTACTATATGTTTTGTGGTTTGAATTTGGACACTGAATTGTTAATTGTTCTTGTTTCAGAATGCCAAATCAATATGTACGAAATACTATTTTGCTGTAATTTATAATTACTGCACGATAAAGCCTAACCAATATATTTTTATTGATGAATATTTTGTTTCACGCGTATTTTTCTAAAAAAAAATCTTATTTTTAAAAATAGTATGGTTTTTATTTTAATAAATAATTATGATCCCAAATGCCAAACTGTCACAACTTACCTTGACCTCTGTTTCAACTTACCTCGGTACTAGGAGAGTTGTAACTTGGGGAGTTTTTTCAGTGTTAGCCGATTTTCTCATTGACCCCGATTATTTTTTCCTGTTATTTTGAGATTATATGGTGTATAAAATTGGCTACGTTAATATATAATGTTTATTGAGGAAGGTCTATATTAGGCTAACATATACAAGGTAATGTAAAAACTGTTTCAACCCTCCTCGGTCTCCCCTATATACGAGTACATTGTATCGCTATTGTTTTCTCCTAAAAACAAAATCTACGAAGGTGCTTCGTCTCTAGTGAGATACTTATTCTCATTATTATTGTCATCACACGTTAGTTAAGGAATAGCTCGCACGTGCGAAATTTTGATACGTTGACACGTCGCGCATCGCGTCGCGTCGGCGCCGCGGCAGTGCGGTGCCCCATGGCGGCAAAGTACGTTCAAGGGCGGTCAAGAATTTCGTCAACGGCTACGCACAATACATCAAACTTATCTTTGAAGCTGTATCTCGATCTCACCCTAGAAATAACGAAAATTACGAGTTAATTATTTTAAGCCCCGCAGGTACAGCGGGCAGTTAAATGTAAATCATTGATGAGTAGAATGCGGTCAAGTGAAATATTTAGTCGAATTTCCCATAAGACCACGGCGGTTGTACGAGGCGTGCCGCGTGCCTCACACGCAAACAATGAAATAGAAATGTCCGTTCCAGAATTATCGACATTATGTGTTTTAGAAATATCCCTTTTTGAAATTTATTTGCCTCCAGGTTTTTCGATCGATAAGGAATCGTCAACATTTTCTATGATTTCTGAGCCGATTATGGAACTCAAATATTGATATTAGACTCAAAATTATTTTCTGGTCTTCCTTGTTCATATTTTGGACATGATACATACACATGACACTCTCTAGTTCCTTGAAATGGTTTCAATATATGAAATTCCGAGTAAGGAGGAAAGGTAGTCTGACTTTTCTTCATACAAACGTATTACGTTGTTTTCTCCCAGGGTTATGGCACTAGAGTAGTTTTGTTTTTGCACACTACAGATATTAACCATTGCATTGGCGTGTCTCTATTGTTTTTATTTTCTAACATCCAAAAACTCTTAAAAGGGCCTAGTTTCAAATATCTTCGGACGTACGGTACAAATAAAATAAATTATTTTGAAAAACAATAAATGTACCGACGCAGAAAATTTCCTTCTGATGCGCTTTCTAAAAAAAAACAACTAAATATTTATGAAATTTCTTTGACAACCGCATAAGCATTCTTCTAAACAATTTTTTTAATTCCCATTCCAAATCTGCAAAAGCAGTTTTTTTGCAGGGATTTCTCTCTTTAAACATTTTGGTAACACAATATAATGATGTTTACATAAAATATAAAAAAATCTTAAATATATCATTAAAATAAAAGTTTAAAAAAATTAAATACAAGTAAATCAAGTCTTTTTTGATAACAAAATATATGAAAAATAATAAACAAACACTTTTTTTGACACTGTTTTAAATTGTTTAGTTTTCCCATAAAAAAAAAAATTTACGCACTAAACTTAGAATTTAAGAAAAAGTTTTTTAAAACCAATTTTACTTTGTTTTTATTTATATAACTATTCTTTATTTCATCCAGGAGTCTTTTTCTTATGCGAGGGAGTATATACGCCCTGGTCCTCTCTCCATACTCTTATCGCACGCATACACCATAAGGATAAGTCAATTATAATGACTCGGACCGGATCTCGCCGGTTGACGATACCTGGTTGATCGTGAGACAAAGCGCGTAATGGGTCCTCCTCTGAGTGGCCCTAGGCTCAGCCATCTCAATGAGAAATAATTCATAAATCGCTCTCAAATTCTTCGACCGAGAAAAAAACAAATTGCTATATTCAATAGCATTCCTACTCTTTTACCGGTTTCAGATTATTCCGATTAGATTATACTTATTTACGAGAATAAATATTTATTACTTTTAAGTATTGTATTACATTTTAAATCAAGCGCTTTATAAAATGAATCTCGCTGGTGGCTATAATTAAACGTCGGTTAAGATTCTTAAGGGGTGTTAAAAGTTCAACTGCCAGAGGGATTATTCTAATATATTCCTCTGTGAATGTTAGTACAGAAACACAAATAGATTTTCCATTTTTTTTTAGTTTCAAGGTCTTGAAGTCCCGGGTTAGATTCTCGGAAAGGTTGTCAAGAAATATTTATTTGTCTTTGTCCACGCAGATGAAGAATACTGTACAATGCTTAAATATAATAATGCAGAGCCACGAACATTATAATATATATTGCGACCGAAACTACATTCTTACTAGGCAAACACTACATTTTATACTCGTACTTTCTGATTTAAAAATTCAGGGTATGGCGAACGAAAGAGGTGAGATTTTAGTTGAGATCAGAACTGACTGGGACTGTCAATGATTCGTAAGTGTGAAGGCAATTGGTTCCAGGCAGAGGGGCTGGCAACGGCAAAGGCACGATTTCCGAACCTAGTGTTTGGGTAGCGCCGGAGTTCGAATTTTTCTTCGTCTGAATCAAATGCTGACATGAGAGTAGATTTTCTTTGACATGTATTTTCCCTAAAGCAGAGGTCCGCTGTGTATGTATTTTATGAAAGGATTTGAATACTGTTCAGCAAAGTTTATATTTTATTCTCTCTGGGTTCTTCAACCAGTGCAAACTTCAAAGATACGGTGAGATGTGAGAATATTTGTTTACTCCCGTAATAAGGCCCGTCTATAGATAGGATGGCACCAATGCTTCCCTATACATTTGACTACTAAACAATTGCACCTATTTTTTTAATACAATAAAATCACCCATAAGTTAAGTAATCTATTTTAATTTTTATAAAAAATAATTTACTGTTATTCGTATCGATCTGAGATAGGTTAGATGCTCATTCATTAATAACCAACCAAAAAATTGCGACAAACCCACAAACATCCTTTCGCCTGTGTAGTTATACGCTAACTGAAGTAAAATTCACAGCGCTCTGTCTAATTTCGAAATAAGAAACCGCGTAAGTCTGTTGGTTCCTATAAGGCGATCACCTAGTACTGAATTCACAAGTTAACGCATGTGCACATTGAGATCTTTAGTAGCTCTGTGGAAGCAAATTCCAACAAACCTATATATTTATTTTGTATATACTGTGACTGTTTTATAACAAATTTAGCACTTAAATCAGTTGACACGATGGTATTATAAAATAAAACTATGAAATATAGCTCTTTCATGCTGAAATTATGTCAAAAAAATGCTTTTTAGTTTATTTCAATATACTTAATTACTGTTTTAGTATTATTTGATTGATTTATTTAACACTTTAAATAAATATACAATTTATGAAGTTATAAGGGCAGGCCTATTGCCTTAAGGCAATTTCTTCCTTCCTACCCAAACCGTTCAGTTTGAGAAAATTACAAGTAAATGGGCATATTCAATCTTACAATTTTATTCAAAATTAAAAACAAAGATTAAGAAAAAAAATATATAAAAAATTTACACTGCGCTATGAATAGAGGAGAGGGGATGGGAAAGAAAGAAAAAGGATAAAGGAACAACTTAAATATTTATATAGTGACATTTCAATCTTGACTTACATGTTAATAAAAAAGGGGCTAACATTAGTGGCTAAATTATTCCAGAATCGAGCAGCTACTACTGGAAAAGAGGAGGCAAGAAAATTAGAGCGATGAAAGGGTATTAAAAGGGTTCTCTCGTTGCTAGAACGAAGAGATAGTCCGTGTTGTCATAGTATGAGTATGTATTTTACCTACAAGTATGTACCAAGGACCAAGTGACTGTTTTCGTATTCGAAATCCTCACCGCACGCCCCCGGTACATAAATACAATTATTATTGTTTACTTTTAAAAAAAAAAAAATATATATATATTTATTATTGACATCACAGGATGCTAACTGAGGCCTAGCAGACCAAATTGATTCATTCTTTTATTCGTCGATTTTTTACATCCGGTGGGCAGCTAACCCTCAACGCCATTTTTGCACTTAATTTAGTACCCAACTGACTACGTCACGTCCTGTCAACATGAATGTGTAATAGATGGCACTTAAAAATAAGTAATTGCCAATTAATATAAATCAATTTATAAACTCATGTTTGAATGTCCGCCTTGTGAAATAGTGATTGGCGCGTTTCGTTACTATGCATGAGATCTCATGTTCAATTCCTCGGCACGATTTATTGAATCTTGGAATAGGGCGCACACTAACATATTCTTATGTATGTGTGCTTTAATAATAACAATGTACATATATTTCATTTATTAGTTGTTTAACACATATTAACTCGGTTGACATGGTTATTTGATCTACTTGAAATAATAATTTTCAATGAAATATTTCATGGCTCTCTCCGTTATGGCAGTTGAAGCGTAAAATCGGACACAATTAAATTATTGCGTAAACAAAGTACATAATTTAATGAAGAATATTACTGGTATTTATCTTTCTGAGAAAAATTTGAAATTAAAAAAAATAAAAGAAGTATATTTGTTCTTATGATTTATTTATTTGACGGACTTATGCAGTCCATTCTAACGATTGTAAATGCAATTTTTTATAATAAATACAGGTACTAATAAAATAAAATACAACTTAATAAAATTAAAGCTAGGACAAAAAAAAAATACTACCTCAAGTCAAGGTTCAGTCAATCTTAGTGATTAATAAAATTTATTTTTCTTGTGTTAGTAGATGCGTTTAGCATTATCATCATTTATTTATTCATTTATATGTACATTACAAAATGGAATATCTTAATTCATACATATAGACATAATTAAAATAATTAGGTAAAATTAGGTATATATATTTAAAAAAAACACATTAGTATACATAATATACAAATTTACTTGTGAAATAGACATTTTTAATACGACAATTATCCATTTTAAAACGTTCTTAAATGCACTGTTTGAAACTAATTATCAATGTCGTAATAAAACTTTCTTTTTCATACAATTCCTTCTCTGTTTTTGATGTGTATTATTATTATCTTATCTCTTTCTGATATTAATTTATCAAATATTTTTGTGTACCGTATATTATATTATTTTCACATATATACTTACTGTTAACTAATTTTCATTATTTGTTTTTAACAATAATTTGTTGATACCATTTTTTTATACTTATAAGTATTTGAAAATGTATTTATTTTTTTGTTTGAATACTTTACAAGTTATTTACAATTTGCTTTTTAATTCAATTACTTTTATTATATCCATTTAATTATTTTTTTTCTTTTTTACTATGTAAAGTTTCACTTTTTATTTTGCATGGCAGTATGCTTCTTATTGTTTCTACATGTATACAAAAAAGCATTGTTTATCTTTTAAATTTTTACGCACTATGTTTTGTACTTACCTGTATATTTTTTGGTAAATGCCCCTTGGGCGTATTGTAAAATTAAATAAATAAATAAAAATAAATAAATAAATAAATAAGTATCCAAAGAATAATATGTTAAAAAAATAAGAGAATCTTGTAACGAAAAACTCCCTCAGAGACGTGAAAAATGTCGATGTCCAAAGTGATATTGTTCAACATAGAGATAGCCCTTCCAACAGGCATAACCATTGGCAAGTTGGTCCTGTATATTGGAATGTGAAACAGTCTATGCTGACGCTGTCTAAGATAATTATCAGGAACATAAAAGCTAATGATCCGCATAATTTCAGGGTATAAAGACTTACACCAAAAAAGTCCAGAACCTGTCTCTAATATTAAAATATTTAATTTTGAGGGCCATTTTCAGCAAATTGTTAATAACTCACTATTGGAAAATGGGAATCAAGTTGGGGTGGAGTAGGATTTGAACCACGGACCTTTGAGCCGTGAGTCAAAAACATTAGCCTCGGGACCACAACCCTATTTAAATATAGAATATATCAAAAATTGTATTTTTACGCCAAACGCGTGTTGAATATAAGAACACAACATGTTTCGGATATTCAGAATAACCCATCATCATTTTGTACATAAACAAAGTAAGACCTCAGTCTTAGTTATGAACAGAGGAATTATTTTTTTCTTATACATAATATGAAACGTTAATGTAAACATAGATGTGTAATAAACTAATGTAAAATTTGTATTTAATTTATTTACGGTCACTGTTATTTATTTATACTTTTACATTGTTTGTATTCTTTTTTTTATACAGAATAATATTCCCTCGTTGGGGTGTTCCGTGCCGAGGGAAACATTTTACAAAATGTGAAACATGCCTAAGATTAGCTATTTAACAAAGTTAACATAATAATAACAATTAAAAAAGGTATTTAATCCAATTAACCTAATTATAATTAATAGAATAAACAATAAAAAACAAAAATATTCCTAAAAAACATAACCAATTTATACAGACCAATTTAAAAAAAAATCATAAACTGTGCATAGATTTTACCTATTTGGCTTGATCCACTCATCGATTCGTAGCGCAACCCACCTCCACTATCCATTTCTTAATAGCAATTTTATATTGTGAGAACTTACTAATTGTCCTTATTTATTTTTTTATTTTTTTTAACTGTAATTTAATTAATTTTTTTTTTTCATTTTATTTTTGCACCACAACAGGCCAGGAGACCTAATTACAGTGGTGAATTACATCACAGAACACCCAGGCTTGAGAAAAATCACATTTCATTTTTGTGTTCTCACCGGGAATCGAACCCGGAACCTTCCGTCTGTGAGTCAAGATAATGAAAGTAGATTGTACACTTTAACCGGGTAGTAGGTCAATCCTCTTTGACCGAAGGATCTATTTATTTTTTTATTTTTTTGCAGCATCAGGTTGGAGAATTGTTTTTCTGAATACACAAAAAAAAACTTTCGGTTGAGAAACTTCTCAAATTGATCATTCGGAGAAAGTGACTATTCTCATATTCCACCATCTTCGCATAAAAACAAAAATGGTACAGATGATATAAATATTATATATTATTCCCTTCCAGATGTAAGATGAAAACAAATTGGTAGTACTTAGTTACCTTTATGGTATTTGGCTAACCGTTTACCAAAACCAGAGATATAAACGTGCCAGTAATAAATAAAAGCTTTCTCATATATATAAATGAGACATTGAATAAAATAAATTCAAGAGTATCTTCCGGTAAAATCAGGGGTCTTCAAACTACGGCCCGCTGCGCGCAGGCCACTCCAAAATACATTTATATTTTTTAAGTTCGCCGTGAGTTGTGTAAGTCTCATGCTTTGGTAAATAATTATATTTATAACATTAACTAAAACCAATGAGGAAGTTCAGTGGTTTTAAAAAAAAATTAAACTTTTTAATAGAGAATAAAACTAAGCTTAATTTTTTTTTCCAATTTTTATACATCGTATTACCAGCGCTACAATAAAAAAAATGTATTTCTGAAATAACTCCGCGTGTGACATCAGATTTTCATTTCCGCTAACTCTCATTCAGTTCTTCCCATTGGTTCAGAAACGGAAAGCAGACCAGAAATCTTCCATAGCTTTCATATCATAGGTTGATTCAAATGAACCAGTGACGTTATTCAAAGTAGTGCGTTTTTATAATTTTTTTCGTACATTTTCAAGAAATTTACAATTTAATGCTCTAATTTTTACCCAGCGCAAGAAAACATTTTTTGTATCCAATTTCCCGTAGGGCTGAAGTTCCTCATTATTCTTAGTCTCGTAACAAGACTAGTGAATCTAATTCATTTCTGTAAATTAAATTTACCCACAAATAAATATTCAAGAAATTGTTTTTTTTTTTGGCAAGGGATCGTAAAAAGCGTTCTGTTAATAATGTTACTTTCAATTTTAATCTAAACTTACTTGTGTTACTTACAATTTTATTTAAAACTATTAACATTTAGAGTAAAAATAGCAAAAATTTAAAACTAACGGTCCCTATGACGAATTTATTGCATTAAAACATTTTCGTAAAAAACAGCTTACACGGTATTACAGCATCATCGACAAAATGCCTTTTCGCGTCCTTTGCTTCAAGACGCGTATTTAGCTAAATACTATGAAGCTTCAAAATTGTCTGTCTGCAATAAAATGAATTGAACCAACGTCTGGCAGCCGACCGAAATGCCTGGAGGCGCATTGTGGATACCATATGCTCCAACTAGAGAGCGGACATAGAACGATGATGAAACTATGACTGAACTGTACAAAATACGTCAGTTTGACATAAAAGACTTGACGAAAATTGAGACAGCCAAAATTGAACACAAAACTTCAATTAAAAACATACAGGACGATAATGTAACAGTAAAAAAAATGCCAATATACACATATAGAAAAATGCATGAAGTCAAGCCTACTACATAATGGACTTAAATTTAAAAGAGAAATAAAAAAGAAAATAAATTTACTAGCTGCGCGATACACAGGTGACTGGAATTGAACCCGCCATAGAAAATTTGCACATAGAGGAGGTCATTTGCTAATTATTGGATCTTACTTTCCCTTTCTAACGTTTTATAGTTTGGAAGATATGTCAATTTCCATAGTTTATTGAGATTTTCCGAAATTTGGCCTTCAAGCATTCAGAACTTTGTTTTTTTTCATTATTTTAGTATTATTTTCATTATTTATTAATAGTTATAAAAAAATGTGATTTAAATACGTCGGAACTTCCCTCAAACAAGAAACTAACTAGAAAAAAACTTAATGATCAAATTTAACCTGAAATAAAAAAAAAGCTACGGTGTTTCAATAATTTATTCCACTCTCAGTTAGTTCTCTAGTTCGTCACCTTTTTTTTTAAAGCCTAATATCTTTTTTAACCCTAGTTTGATGTAATTTGCATGACAAATAATAAAAATAATAAAAAAACAATTTTAAATAATAAAGTTCTGAATACTTGAAGGTCAAATTTTGGAAAAATCTCAATAAACCATAAAAATTTACATATTTTCCAAACTGTAAAACTATAGCTAAGAAAAGTAAGGTCCAAGAATTAGCAAATGACCTCCTCTCAGGGTTCAGTTCCAGTCACCTGTATACTACATTATCGAGATAACACTTAACTATGATTTTGCTTAAAAGTAATAAATATATAAAAGGGATTATAAAGCACTGTCTCCGTAAAGTGATTTTAATAAAATTGCGCGATATCTATTTGTAAATAGCTCTACAAATTAAGGTAATTCTCGCCAAAACCCCACTATAATTCTAGAATTTTGGCTAGGAAGAAATTGTCGATGTAGAACATAGATCAATATGTTTGGCACCCCTGAAAAAACCTTAAGTAGTACTATCACTAAGTAAAAAATATCGGCGAAAATCTTCTCGATAAAATAATTCCTTTCTTTAAATATTATTATTTTTATGCACTTTCCCTTCATTACGGCGCGGCACAAGTGGACGTTTTATATAAAATAATCAGGTTGTATTTTACAAAGCACACTGTGAATCATTGCGAATATATTCCGAGATATTTTAAATGAATTATTATGATAATTTAATTGCATTCCTGAATAGAACTTTCCACATGTCCACGCTGTTAATACATCAACTGTGTTAAATAAATAATTTTAAACACGCGGCAGTGTATTAATTGATAATTTATATCGAGAAACAGTATTTTAAATACAACATGTTTTTTACTCTCTTAGAACATCTTTAGTTACCCGAGTCAAACAGATAAAGTAACTTAATATAAATAAATATTTGCTGTCTTCCACTTAGATAAGATTCTATGAATGACAGTGACGTGGCGTTCTATCCTCGCTTTTGTTTGTTTGAAAAACTATATTTAACACGAATCTGCCTGTGTTCACATTAATTAACACAATATTCGCAAGAGAGATTCCATTTCCACAGCATTCAACCTACATTCATCTTTGTTTTTCCAATTCCATACATTAGCGTCGATACGAGGACTTCACTTTAAATAACTAATTAAGCTTCCTGCGACAAACATTTATTTGCCAACGTCTATTTTAACGCACCTTTCAGCCTGTTTCCGGCACTCGTCCTTCTTTTAATATTTCCCCAGTATTATTTATTAAACATAAACTGACAATAAAACAATTTGTTATCAACTGTCTCTAATCACTCGTTTATTTATAATGCATTTAAACTGAGACAACCTGTATGTTTTATATTTCAAGAGAAGTTCTGCCTAAGGAAACGGTGATTTAAACCAGTTTATTTAATAAGAAGCCTGTACCGAGACTATTTGATTAAATTCACCTTATTAGCCTTGTCAACGATGTACGTACATATGTATTTAATTAAAAATAGCAATCGACTTTCTACAAATAAATTCAACCAATTACTGAGTTATTCAATACTCTCTTCGACTTCCTACTATAAAAAACACGATTTAATGAATTGAAATAGCCTAGTTAGATATTCCACAGTAATTGTAGATTGATTAGGGCGTTATCAAAAACAATAATTGATTAATTCCGGCGATAAATATGAATGTAAAATTATAAATTAACAAAAAAAGTATGAGTTTTCAAGTATGAACTTTTAGAGAAAAAAAGTAACGTGGGTGGTAAATACCGCAAATTAAAATGTTCTGAATTTGAAACCGAAATCACATTTTTTTTCAGTAGACTGCCGCAAATATCAAGCAAAGCTTACGTTCAACAAAAAATTAACAATTTTCGAGTCACACTGTAAACTTTTTCGAGTCAAACAACTCCGCAAACAACTTGCCAAGACATGTATAGAGCATATTGATTGTTCTGAGTTGTGAGACATGTTGCCTTACTGAAAAAGATAAAAAAGGACTAGAGGTCTTTGAGATGCGGTGTTACAGAAGAATATTAGGAATTTCCTGGAGAGATCACATCACTAATAACGAAGTTCTCAGTAGAATCGAAGAAGGGAGGCACCTGATCAAAACCATCTCAGAGAGGCGAGCCCAATGGATCGGCCACATTATGCGCCATGAGGGTCTCCTGCACGACATAATATAGGGAATGGCTGAGGGGACAAATCACAGAGGGTGCCTCCGAAGGGAGTATTTAGAATAAGTATGCGAGGATTTGAACTGCGCCTCATATGTTGAGTAGGGCTGAAGTTCCTCAATGCTTTCCTGGGCCACTAAAATTATTTTTTTCATAACAAACTACGTTTTAAATACAGATGAATTCAATATGTTTTTTGTGAAGCTCCTTAGGGAGTCAAACCCAGTCCTTTAGGCGAACTAAAAATACTGCTGATTAAACCAACTGGTCTATGAAGAAGCATAACAATTGAAAAATATTTTCAGGCGTTCCTTAGCATGTAGGTGAAATAATTCCATCAGATTAATCTCACCCGCGTCAATAGGGGTTTCAGCTTTTTAACAGCTTCACAAAAAGCATTACGATAACCATCAACACCAACTATCTGGATCCGATGCTGCATAGAGCACTGTATTGGAACTTTGAATGTAGCGTATCTCAGTCATTCGTTTTATGAAGGTAAAGTACAGTGAAACATTGTAGGCTAAAAACACATAGAAAACTATTATTTCACGTGGATCCTACCGGCAATTAAACTTGTACTTCAAACATGCCAACCACTATAGTACAAGGCGGACATATACCTGTATGGTTTCATTTTTCAGATTTTTTATGTGTTTTTTGTTATATGTTGAAATTTGGTAATATATGATATTGCTAAGAACTTTCCTGAAAATGTACAAAAAAAAAAAAAAAATTATACAAACGAACTTATTTAAACGACGTCACTGGTTCATATGAATCAACTAATGATGGGAGAGTTATGGAAGATTTCTTGTTTGCTTGCTGCAAATGGACCATTGGGCAGAACTGATCGATAATATCAACAAATTACAACAGGGATGGAGAATACCTTAAATAAGGGAATATGGAAGTCAAGGCATTTACAGGGCTTATGACCTGTCATGGTTTAAGTGGCTACTTTACACACTGTGTAACATTCACCATTTTGCCTATGTTTGAACATCCATATTTCTTCAATTCTTCCATTTGTTGATTTTTGTGAAATTAAAGAGCTGAAACCTTTATTGTTGTGAAGAGATTCATCTGACTGAATTATTTTACATACTAGCAACGCTTGAAAACAATTTTTCAATTTTTTTTTAAACTTCTTCTTGGACAAGTTGGTTTCATTACAATATTTGAGTTTGTCCAAATTTTCGTAGACAAAAGACTGGATTTCACCCCCTCGGGGGTCGTCGATAATATGCGAAAGAGAATCTCTGACGTCACACGCTTAGTTATTTCAGAAATACTAACTTTAAAAAGTTGTACCTCTGATAATACGATACATAAAAATGGAATTTGTGGCTAAGTTTAATAGTCTATTAACAAATAAAAAAAACACTCTTCCTTCTCACTAGGGATGCATATTAAAATTTAGATTTTTCTGTGCTCAAATTAAAACTTGTTCGAAATTTATTAAAAAAAACATAAGTATTATGTTATGCCATCTTTTAACCGATACCTGTAATACTCGGGTTGTTTAGTATTTTAGTAAAAAATCACACTAGCACTTATCACGTTCATAAAATTGAATTAGCAGATAAATATGATCGATAAATCAGTCTAGAGTTAGCATGTTTTATAGCAATATTTTAAATTTGAAAGCGTTCACGGTTCCGTGTGACAAAATCGATTTGCATATGTCCAGGTTTTAGCACTTTACTCATAATGTTCGTACTTCTCCGAAGTTTATGACTATTTTCAAATCGGAATGTTGCTTACATAAAATTTATAGGGAAAAATGACTAAGAGATACATTATATAATAAAATACATTCAGACTTTATTATGATGGCGTGATTGTGGAATCATAGTAAGCAACAAGGTCTATTTTATTAATAAAAATGAATCTGACAGTACCTGCGTTAATTATTTATTATTTTTATATTTTGATAAAAATTCCTTGGTTAATTTTTATTAATCATCATCGATTTAGACGAAAGCGCTCGTTGGTCAAATAAAATAATAAAAAGTAAACAAGGATTTTTTATTGTTATTTACTAACATTATTTATGAAGTTTTATCAAGAAATACTCCAAACAACATAAATATTTTTGGGGACTTAAATACTCGTAAGTTCTCGCTGTTTTTTTCTGTTATACGTCATTTAAGCGCTGTGTTTTTACGTTACACATATTACTTTATTTAATTACGAGCCTACAAAATCCAATGTTAAGTAGACGAAGTAAGCATTTTCGACACCTTCTGCTCGCGTTCAATCGATGCAATAATTCTGCTAAAGCTGCTCGGGATATTATCGTACTGGACGGTGAAGATGCTATGAATTATTGACTAATTTGTTGTCAAATAATGAATGAGAACACATTTTTTAATTTATTAATGTAGTTACATAAAATGATACATGTTTTTTGTTTTCTATTACATTCTACTTTTACATATTTAGTTGATCTTAAATTTTGCTTGGAGAGTGGCTCACATTTTGATAGGATCTTAGTAATATGAAGCTATATAATTTCGAATATACATTTGTAATAATGAGAAAAACAGAAAATAATAAAACCACCACTATTCCCTTTCCGCATCTAATGATGCATAGGGAACTGCATTGGTATATCAATTGACACGTCTCTTGATTTTTTTGTTACATGAAGGTAAGATAAACAGTCTTACGCTTCAGGTACCCGTCCAGGGACTATGAAATATTCCAGTATGAAAACACCCTTTTAAATAAAAATTTCGTATCAACCAAGTCCGATCGAACCCGAAACCTCTTGCATGGTAGGCAAACGCGCTGACCAATACAACACGAGGCCGAATAATAATACAGTAATATTAATTCAAATGGAAATGCTGTTTTTACTAGGGTTCAACCAATTTCTCAAAATTAACTTTGATTTTATTAAGTGATATAATAGTTTCAATAGATTTTAGTTTATCGAGGAGATTATTATAATTTTTTATACCTTGGTAATTTTTTTTATGTCCTCTCTTTCTCTTCATTTAAAACGGTCAAAACTAATGTTTAAACTTAAAATGTATTTATTATTTATATAATAAAACTACGAATCCAAAATAAAACATGTAAATGTGGCTCGATACGGGTTCCGTCCAGTGAGGTATTCATATAGCAAAAATATATATTATTTTTAAATAGATATTTTGTTTTATTTTATACTATGATTTGTTAAGAAAGGAATATTTGATTTCTTATAAACTCCAATATTCAATTTTTTATGACAATTTTCCATTAATTTGTGTTGGGAAATGGGAATCGAGTTGTGGTAGAGTAGGATTTAAACCTCGGACCTTAGATCTTTTAGTCCACTACACTACCACGAAACCAAAACTCTGTTAAAAATAAATAAATTATTGCCACCATGGGTACTTTTTTTTATTTAACCATCACACCACCGCGCCCCTCGGCGGTCAATATCGCCCATTTTAAGAATATCTTGGATATTTTAAAATCAGCAATGTTTCGCACAAAGCATGTCCTGCAGATATGCGTATCGCACAGGTCGTGATCGGTCCTGGATAAGGCGTTCAGGACTCGCCTTCTTCATCCTTGGCAAATTACCGCTCCAACTTGCCCGGAGGCTCGTCCATCTGTTCCTCCTCCCACAGCATCCTTCTTGGGGTCCAGGCCTACGCAGAAGGGCACTTAAATACTGTACTCTCTCTCACTTCCGTATGGAGTTATTCTATTTATGTTTATTGAAATATGCATATGTTTACGTAATATTTTTAATTGTTTATTTTTGCTATTGTTTGATAATGTTGCTAATCCTCCCTTCCACCACCCCACCCTGTTGTTTCAACTCTTTTTTTTATTTTGTCTTTAAATAGTACAAACATAATAAATGAATGTCCTAATATTAACTTATATCTAATTATTATTAAAACATATACTAATTATTAACATTTTTCAAACGATATACGTACACTTAAAAAGAAAACTTCTATAAAGCTAACACGAATAAGATTACTTTTTAAAATTTATCTGCTAAACACATGTTTTTTTTATTGTCATTTAAATGAAATAATACTTTTTTGCTCTCTTATTTCCAATGGTATTTCCTTATAATATAACTGTACAGCTCGGTGCATCAATGAGTTCTGTGTACTTGTTTTCCTACGAAATGGTAGTCTTACTTCATGTTTATTTCTTGTTTTATATACATGTTCACATTGATTAGAAAAAACCTTTTGAGTCAACTCTTTTGAGGTATAACCATTAATCATTTTATGAACAAAAAACATTACATTAAAATATATTAGTTGACGTACTGTCATAATTTTTGCTTGTTTCAGCATCAACTTTATTCTGGTGTATTTTTTTTTTTCAAAATTACTCTCATAGCCCTATTCTGCAGAACATCTGGATATTGATCTGTTTCGTGTATCCGAAGGGGTTTTCCGGAGCAGGATTCTTCGACTCCTTTGACATGAGTCTTTTTCGTGTATTTTTTCCTTTTTTATAATATGTACGTATTGAATATATTTTTGTAATGTATATGTTATATTTAAAATAAATAAATTGAATTGAAAATTGAATTGAAATTGAACAGTAAGTTTATTTTTCCCCTTCAGTTGCCAAAAACAAAATACTACTACAATAATTTATATGAGGCACAGTTATGGAGTTATAAATCATCCTGCAAATCATCATCATCATCCACGTCAAACACTATCGTAAATTTTAATCAGCGTATGTAAGGGTTGTCTAGTAAAAGCACCTGGTTTTAAATCAGCGCGGAGGTTTTGTGCAACAATTCTGACGAGGGTATACGGTGGGATTAGCATGTCTGACGAAGAGACTGGTACGTTTCGAAATCGGTAAGTAGTGATATACAAATATTTAATGATATTTCATCATTCCCTTTCCGCACCTAATGGTGCATATGGGACTGCATTGCTACACAAATCGCAGCGTTTCGTGATAGTTGTTTTGTACATGAAGGGTTAGATAATCAGTCTTACTTTTCAGTCGCTAGTCCGGGGACTATGTAATATTCTCGTGTAAAAACACCTTTTTAAATAAATATTTCATGTCAAGCATGTCGGGAATCGAACTAGAGACCTCTTACATGGTAGGCAAATGCGCTAACCACTACACCACGACGTCGACATTTAACATTTAATGAAATAAATATTTATTAACACATGTTATTGTATTTTTTTAATTATACACCAAACAAAAAAAAAATAAATTTTAAAGGATATTGTTAAAACGATAAATGAGGGTATGAGAAGCAAACTATTAAAGAAAGAAACCTCTATTGAAGGAGTATGCGAAAAATTTTGAAAAAAGAATTGTGAGTTCTCTAATTATGATTCACTAATTTTAAGTTTGCAATGTCAAGTAGTATATTTTTTTTAAATCTGGTGATGCAAGATTTAGAGATACGGTTTTGTATTATAGTTTCGGTTTTTGTGTATAGTTTATTTTGGCATCAATAACTAATTTTCCGTTTTTGGTGGAGATTTCTAAGGTTTCTTTTTATACCCTGAAATTATCCATAAAACGTAAACTTTCATACAAAGGCAAAAGTATTAAAATGTGCAAATGTTTTTTATCGTACTTAATGACAATCGAATACCTAGTCAGTCTTACCTCCCACCATATCCTATACTAATTATTCACAATAAACGCCTGTCTCGTCAATCTGCCTGAGCGAGAGCTGAAGATGCATGGATGTGGGTGTAGCGAGGCGTAGAAAGTGGCCGGTTCCGTGAGTTACAACCTAACCTGGGTCTATCAGAATCATGGCGGACTTGCACTCAGCAAATATACCGTGATTGAAAAGTAGTTATTCCTTAGAGTTATAACCTAATAGAGTCACCCATATGGAGAAAAACCATTCTAAGATTATTGACTACAAAGTTGGCTACATATTACAGCAATACAACAGGCTGTAGGTACCAGTGGCGAATGGTGATTTTATTTACAGGTATCATATATTTGTACCTACATAGGATGTACATAATATAATGTAAGTAATATATACTATAAATTGATATTTTCTGTGGTTCTGTGTGTACAACAACTCTTATCCATGAAATCAACTCAAACGATGTTACTTCGTAATAAATTATACTATGTATATATATTATCCATTACTTTAATATAATTCATTAAAAAATAAATAAAAAATACCATTATGAATTCAGTCGATTTTAGGTATTTCATTGAAATGTCAACTGGCCGCATTGTTCTAGTAATTAATAGTTCCAAAAACGGCCGCGTGGAGCGCTATATGTCCTGTAATATGACGCATGAAAGTAATTATGATCTTATGTCAAAAGTACCATCTCAAAGAAAAATAGTCCTTAAGAAAAAACGTTTGAAATACTGTTTTCCAAATCAAGAATCTTCAAATAATTTGTGTAATCTGTAAGTTTAATCTAGGAGAAAAAACGCGCACTGGGGTTAAAATACATTCAAAATATACTATAATTATTTGTATGAAAAATAAGCTGGAATAATCGGCAAGTTTCTTCGCTCACCGCAGGCGCTGGGCGCGCTTTATTAAAATTTATATTTATATTAGGATAAAAATACAAACGGTGGAAATGATTTAAAATAAATCGTAATTATTTATTTGTTTTTCTGTAAATAATGTTACAATAAAACATTATTATGGTTAGTCAAATATAATGGTAAGCTGCGCATAATCGTTTCTATACACGGTTCGCCCCTGGTGGTACTCGGGTAGAGAATTGCGAGTGCCAACCGAAATCGTCCATTACACGTTTGTTGTTAAACTAAAAATCAAACTAAAACCGAACCAAAAATTTAGAACGATTTAGAATATTTTGATATTCTAAAGGACTCCGGTAACCGGTTGTACTCGCTACAAGCAAGGTACAGCGGAGACCTGATAATGTTATTATAAGGTCTTTATAATATAATTGCCAATACCGACATGTATCGGCACAGGAGCTGACGGTGCCTTTAATTGATTTATTTTATTGTAAAATTACACATGAATAAAAATTACAATACATAAAAAAGAAATAAGCCTAATAAATACAAAAACCTCACCAAGCCACTTTTTGTGGCTTTTTAGTGAAGTTTATCTATATGAATATAATTCCTGCTTAAAAATGAATATCTTTACATAAACTATTATGGTCAAAATAAGGGGCAGTAGTAAGACTGTAACCGGTCAATCAAAAAAAGAAAAATAAAACAATACGAAAAACAAATATACCATGAAAAAAATAATATACGTACATATAAATCAAATTTGAATAGAAAAACCACATGGAGATAGAACATTGGGGAGTGTAGTACCAAAACTGTTAAACTTAATACCTAGTGAAAATTGAGAGGAAAAGAACTTACATACATTTTTTTAAATCATCAAAAACTTATAAAAAAGATCAAGTGAATTTTAAGTGTGCACATAAATGTGATATTTTTTAAATTTTTTATTAAAGCCCGTACCCAAAAAGTAATGTAACCCGCAGACAAGCCTCGGGTTTGTGGGAACAGCAATACAATTATGTATGCTATTTTATCGTTAGTATATATATATATATATATATATATATATATATATATAAATATATATTTATATGACTAGCGGAACCGACAAACGTTGTCCTGCCTGAAAGTTGTCTTGCCTGCTATTAGCTGGTTCAGCAAACGCAAAATCTCGAAAAATTCGAATTTTCGATAAATTATATCCTAAATGAGTTTTGACATTAAAATCGCCTCGAATGCAACCCTGGTAGATCGATGAATAACACATGTATGCTCCTAACTCCCCCTTAACACATTAAATTGAAGATTTAAATTTCTACGAACACGCGCAGTGCAAAGATCTACATTTCTTTGAAAACCGCACATAAATCGGTTAAGCTGTTTAGGAGTTTAGTGACATCACACGTACAGAAGATTTATATATATAAAGATAAAAAATAAAAAATCAAATGTTTACTTTGATTTAAACGTTTAAAGCAGCGCTTTACCCCTTTTAAAAAACAATTTTGACAAAAATAAAAAGCGCAGTAATTATTTTTACAATCTCTTATTTTTTGTGGGATGTGATGTGTGCGCATTTTTATATCCGATTTTTTTTTATCTGATTGTCTTTTATTACAGCTCGACTTGAATGGGGACCGTTTAGATCTAAAATTACAGCCAATATTACGTTTTCCATACGTCTTTCGTTACAGTACCGAGTAGGTTCGTAATGCGGGGGAGTGCGCATCCGAAAATGATTATGTACAGGGCACAGGTAACGCGGCCTCCACGATGTGGCCGACGCGGCGTGGCGGCTGTGCGCCATGCGCCATGTAGGCAAGAGTCGACGATGGCCGATGGCTATTCGCGATCCTCGCTTATCAAGTCCTCGAGTGTATCATTTTGATTTACATGGGCGCACGTTGAAATTTACGCAATATGCCCAGAGATTTGTATCCGGGCGTTATATGAATTGCCCGATTATATAAAATACCATATCGTCGGGATCGCGGAACAACGACGGACGTGCGAAAAATGCGCCATTGAATTTCTTTCTTGAAGGATTTTTATTCCAGATCTGAAATTAATACAATATATATAAGGTGGAGTTTAGTGCTATGCAAGCTCATGCGACCTATGAAGATCAATTGTGACGGGTCCCCGTGAATAGTTCTCGCCCCCCAAGCCTAGGTTTTTATATGGGAGTTGCATTATTTTTTACCTTGCTTATAATATACAAGGTTAACATTTCAAAAAGAGGATTTTTCTGCCATTATATTACTTTATTTTAGCCAAACTGTTGGGATCAGGAAGGATATTATAATGTGGGCCGATCAGGAACTTCGCAACATTTGCTCATGGGGAGAGGAAACCACTTAAAACTCTTCAGGAGAAGCCGGTCTGTTGACAGTTGTCAACAGGCCTTCCGTTCCACTAGAAGAGTGTTCGGCATTTTATTCCTTACTTTGGTTTATTTAACCTATTGCCTGCACTATATTGATCATGTATGATACTACCTCTCGTGTAAATTCTTTATTACCTATCACCGATGGGATGTCGCAAAGATCTTCACCCTGGCTTCAGCATCGCGCTTCCAGCTGTTGTCTTTTTTTATTTTTTTATTTTATTTAAATTTTATTGATAAACCCTTTACTTAATTACTTATCACCGATGGGATGTCGCAAATGGAGCCTGGCTATTGTGTGGAAGCCGAGAGTTTACATTTTGCTAAATCTCCCCCTTCAAGCCCAGATCCGTAAAGTATCGGGCTATTAAGTAGGAGGCGAGCTCTTTAACACCCTCAGGTTTAACCAGTGGTTCCCCGAGGATGAGGCTCCTTTTATGATGTAAAGCATCACATTCACACATAATGTGTTCGGTGTTTCCTCATCTGCACTGCAGAACCTACATCTAGAAGTTTCGGAAAGGTTAATTCTAGCAAGGTGTTTGTTCAATCTTCAGTGCCCTGGGCGGGTTCTAGTGATAACCCTTTCTTGATTTCGGCTGAGCTTTATTAGATCAAAAGCAAAACTAAGCCTGTATCCTTTTATCAGAAGAAAATCACATGCGTCCTTGTTCCACGACCATGACGTATAGGTGCACTGGTTGAAATGGATTGCTAGTCCAACAATGTTTTGAGTATGCCCAAATGTTTGCAGTCAGGCTGGATTTCTTCTCTAGGGCGTCTTTCGGATCTAAATTTGTTGCAACAGAAAGGGAAAACACTTTTGAGAGGGGCATATGGGAATCTAGGCATTCAAAGGGCTTATGACCAGTCATTGGCTGGTTTAAGTAGCCGCATTTCCACAACTCTTCCATCTGTTGACTTTTGTTAAGTAAAAGAGCTGAGACCTTTATCATGTGCATGAGATTCATCCAGCTGAACCAATTCACCTACTAACACACTGAAAACAAACATTTGGACATACTCAAAACATTGTTGAATTAACTGACTGGTAAAAAAGAGTAAGAAGTATAAAAATTGGTTTTTCGTAGCCTAGTTGGTACAGCCGGATGAATCTCACCCACACGATAAAGGTTTCAGCTCTTGACGTCACAAAAGTCAAACAGATGGAAGAGTTGAGAAAATGTGGATGTTTAATCGTAGGCAGAATGGTGAATGTTACACAGTGCGTAAAGTGGCCACTAAACTAGCCAATGACAGGTCATAAGTCCTGTAAATGCTTAGACTTCCATATCCCCTTCTCGAAAATGTTTTGCCTCTCTGTTGAAACAAATTAAAATCAGGATTGATCGTATTTATTTTTGATAATAGATTATCATATTGTAATATAATAAATATCCTGCTAAATTATTTATTTATTTATACATCTACGTTTCACAGAACGTTTTACAAAAAAGTTTCTCAGAAATAATCACAGCAGTGAACAATAATTATGAAGTACATAATATGAAATATAATAGAATTATACCAAGATTACTGCAAAAAAATTACGCCATTCATTTTTAGTTGCAGATTGAAGTTCTAATTCCAAGATAATTGATTAGAATAAATATTTTTTTTTAAATTGAAACACATTATTACCAAGAATTGTTTAATTTAAAACGAGTTGGAGTTGGATTTGATCATAATACTGCTTTAGTCGTTTCTATGTGCGATAGTGGTACTCGTCGACATATGAACCCTTTATTGGACACATATTTTGTGTTGATTAACGTCTTGCAAACTTCATGATGTATGACCTCTTTTAAGAAAATAAACCTTTTGGATTTGAAAAAGCTGAGTCAAAGATCGATCTATCATTGTACGTTATTACGATACTCTTGTGACATAAGACTTATTATTAATACGAAATATTAGATAAAAGATACCTCAATAGGGTATTTTTACAAGTCGTAATAATGTTAAAAATATAATATATATTTATGGTGGATTTTTAAAATCTAACTATCAATGTATTCAAAACAAGTTTTCTTTTATAATTTTCGGGTTTAAAAATGAGCACATATTAAAACGGCCCTTCATCGATGGCCTTCCAGGACGGCGTGAGTCCTCAGGTTTAAAGAAGAGACAACTTGGGTTTAGGTTATCCTGAGAAATACGCAGCACGTTCCCTAGCCAGGTCCACAACTGCATCCTCAAGACGCTCGTTATAAGAAGCGGCTGCGTCCCTTCTCGGACTTCAATGTTAGTTATAAAATCGAACCACCTTATTTTCTCCTCAAGCATTTGCTCTCAAAACGATATATGGTGTTACTCGACTCAATATAGTCACTGAGTTATAATATTACTACCTAATAGCCCGATGCTTTACGGATTTGGGCTTGGAGGGGTAGATTTAGTAAAACGTAATCTCTCGGCTCCGCACAGTAGCCAGGCTCTTTATAGACCTGGGCTTGGAGGGCGAGAACTATTCACGTGGACCCGTCAGAATAGATCTTTACAGGTCGCAGTGACGTCATGAGCTTGCATTGACTCCCACCACTAAGAATAAGAATACTAGACTCAATTTCTGTTCAGTTTAACAAAACGCCGATATAGACTCGAAACATAACTTTTTAACGACTTAACCTCAAATATTTTTTCGGGGCTCGGATTTGTTAAGACTTTTGTACGAAATAACATAAAAATCGCAGTGACTCACCAAAACTGCATTTATTATTATCGTTTGATTTCATTTTCATAAAAGCTCAAGCGTAAAAAACATTTTGATGTGTGATGGCGTACATCCTGCCCTTTAATCGGTGAAGTCTGATATTTTGCATATCCTCTTCCACGAGCGACAAGATGGCTGCGCATATTTCGCCGTAGAGCGCTCCGCACCCCGAAGGTCAGGATTAGCCATGCTCCGCCAGGATATCGGAATACAAGTCCGAAATAATGTCCCGGGACCGCCTAGGGTCATTGTTACCTTTGTGTGGTGTTACCTTCCCAGATTATGGCCATATTAAGTGAGCGCGTGACGGCTTTCGGTGTGAAAAGAAAACAATATAATAAAAGTCACGTCAAAGGAAAGCGTTTGGGCTCTTCGAACGGAGATGTAAATCAAAAATAAAATCACAAGTCATAAAGTTCTCGGCAGAGATTACTATAGACTGGAAACGGTTTTCTTTAATACTTTTATTTAATGGAAACTACACGGTGACGAAGGAATTATTTTTACTACCTAAAAAAAGTTGGTTCATCCCATTTTTGAATACAACTCTGTAATATGGTCTCCTGAATATACTCGTATATGTTGTTCGTAAATTGCATGTAGTCTGTTCACCATAAATTTATAAGCTAGCTTACAAATTAAGAATCACAAAATACAACTAGTATAACTA
The DNA here is from genome assembly GCF_059751315.1 of Micrasema longulum. NCBI lineage: Eukaryota > Metazoa > Arthropoda > Insecta > Trichoptera > Brachycentridae > Micrasema > Micrasema longulum. Next base: position 538,736 of record NW_028277469.1, on the reverse strand, counting down.
TACCGATATTGACATTTTGCTTAATCTATCGAGTCTTTTTGAACGCCGATTTATAGCATTGAGGAGAGATCCTTAAGCCCACCATCCACCTGCAGCTGTTATAGATTCCTGGGGGACTCTCTGTCAGCTGCGCATAGAGGAAAGTTATTATAAATATTCCTAAGGAATACAAACTCTATGCAGATAAAGGAGGGGGAAGGAGGATGTATGGACAGAGGCCAACACGTCGTCTTCACCCTTCAGGATCCCCTTAATGCCTCTGTTTTTTTATTTTTTTAATATGTATTTGCCGATTTATAGCAGATTAGATTTGGATCTTCAAAATACTTAATGGTTTATTTTTTGTCCCGGCTATTCTCCAACAAATACCTCTTAATATTCCTTCACGCCGACTCAGAAATAATTTAATTTTGGTCCTCGGTCATCATAAGACTAACCATAGTTTCCAAGCACCTCTACCCAGAATAATCAGACTTGTTAACGAAAATCAGTATCTGAATTATTTTACTCTTAAAATTTGTCCGTTATATTTATTTTTCTTTAACTGTTTAATTTCTAGGTTTATGTTATTGTTAATGATTTCTTAAGTCTCTCCTTCGAATTACATATTTTAAATGATTTTTAACCGATGTTTTGTTTGCAGGAGGCGCTTCTGATGTCCCACGTACAGGGGCGGCGGTCTCCCCCCGCCTGCCCCCTCGCTACCCTGGGGCGGGCATCTCCACCGCCGCAAGCCGCCTACCACCACCCTCTTAGTTCGTCACCGCTGGACCCGCAAGCGTACCATCTCTCGAGGAACTCCCAAAACAGAAACAGGGACTCCCCGACACCGGAGAAGCCCTATCAGCATTTCAACAGAAGCAGAAACACTCCATCTATAGACTACCAGACAAGAGAGCACCAATACCAAAGACATGTGTACGAACAAAATTTCCAGCGGCATTCGCCAGCTCTAGATAGATGTTACCCTTTAAGTAAGAAATCTACGTCCTCTGTGGACTCACATATGACTTACCATCTTTCGAGAAGTTCGTCTAGCTCGTTAGATCAGCCATATATACATCCGAGTGTCAATCCCTTAGAGCCGCAAGTATATCATCTGCCGAGAAACCCAGCCAAAGCATTAGAAGAATCATACATAAGGCAATCACCCGCAACGTTTGACGCGAGTTATCAAAGAAATACACCGTCAATAGAAAACAACCACCATATGAACGGCGATGGACTGCGTATGCAAAAAGATATTTCCCATTTGGCACCTAGTGTTTTTAAGCATCAAGCTCAAGTTTATCAAAATAAAGAGAATGAAAGCTCGTACCCATTAGATTTAAGATCCCCGTCGTTGGATTCTGTTTACCAAGAGAGATACCAACATAAAAACGAAAATACTAATTTAGAGCAATACAATTTAAGAAATGAACATATTTATAACGCGAATCAGAGCTATTTACAAAATCATTTGATGAGTTCTCCCGCGTTAAGACGAGCCTCTTCTCCAAGCACAGATACCTGTAATTACTTAGTAGAAAATTTTAGCAAACTCGGTAGATCGTCTCCAAGTTTAGATCAAGGATATCATACTTTAGTTTCTCCTAGTCCAGGACCTTCAACTCCCGGCCCATGGACAGACTTAAGCCCCGGTGTAAACGCCTTCAAGGGCAAACGATTAATTTCAAAGAATAATGCTTTCGATAGGTTACCCGATGAAGCGGTAGTTAAAGTGTTCATGTGGTTAGACAGCAGTGATTTGTGTTCTTTGGCGAGAGTGTGTAGAAGGTTCGAGTCTCTCGCGTGGCATCCTTGCCTTTGGAGAACAATAACGTTGAAAGGTGAACAAATTAGCGGGGATAAAGCAATGCGCTGTGTGTTTAGAAGACTTTGTGGTTTAGGAAGAACAGGAGCTTGTCCCGGTGTAGAAAGAGTGTTCATAGCTGAAGGTTGTAAAGTGACGGACAGGGGTTTAGCACTGTTAGCGAGGAGGTGTCCGGAACTAACGCATCTGCAGTTACACGGAAGTACAGCTGTGTCATCTATAGCGTTGAGAGAACTAACAGCAAGGTGTTCTAACCTCCAGCATTTGGATATAACTGGTAAGTCTAAATAATTTCACATCTTGATCAAACTTTATATTTCTATTAGGATAAACGAAACATCAAAAGTTAATTTACTATTACAAACATTAAAATAGTTGTAAATTCCACATTTCAAAGACCTACGTACATCCGTGTCGTCGTTGCGCTGGTAATATCTGTTAAGTGATTTTTATATTTTAAAGGTATCTTTAATTTATCATTATCATTACAGAATTTTTTTTTTTTTTTAAATCTTTTTTTTTTCAAAATAAAATTAATTATTTTTCTTTTTTGTTATTTATATATTTTTTTAAAAATCCACCATCAAAAGGTACATTGTTTAAATTATCTCCTTATTTTTTTTCTAATGTTATTTAACCGATATTGCCGGCGCAATGACGGTATGTATGTATATATAATGATAACTTAAAAAAGAGCATGTTTTCTTTAACTCTTGCGTGGCTATGATGTAACACGAGTCTACATAGGATACAATACTTGATATATATCTCTTATTTATTTAAACGTTGAAGATGTATTTTTTGTAATCTTCAAATGGGCATTTTCACGTCGGATTTCACGTATAAATATGCTGGATTAAAGAAAATAAAATATTCATTCTTACTACGCGAAAAAAAATCATTCTAAAGAAAGTGATGCCAATACTACAATAAATTCGTTTAACTGTATAAGAAAGAGAGAAGACAAAGGTGCAGTTCTGCGGCCGGTGTTTGTGTGAAAAAGACGAAAACAATAGAAAAAATTCCTTAAATCAGTCGATTATTGGTAGTAGGCGAGAGTGCACGCTAATTAAATGACCGGCGTATTTATGATTTTTTATTTATTTTGCTGTAAAAGGCCTAAATTATTTTTTTTTTTAATGAATTATGAAAAAGTAATTATTTAACTGAATGTCTCTATGTTTTTTTAAATATCTGGATTTCAGAACATTCTGTCCTTTGCTTGTGGTAATACGATGCTGCATCACCGCATGTAAAGAAATTCTGCAGCACAGCCTTTTAAGAGTTAATTACATGTAAAGAAAAAAGCTAATTTCGAAGTGAGATATAAAACGTCATTTTTGTTTGTAAAGTGGGGTCCATAAAACCTAAAGATCCTTCAAACTATTTTAAAAGAAAAAGCCGATTTAGGTTTTAGTTTGAAAATAATTACTAACCACTTTATAATACAATTATAAAGTAGTTTATACAAATTTATAAAAGTAAGTCTAAAGTCTAAAAAGCAACCTAGAATTATTTCATGAATGGCTTGTTTTCTGTTTTTTAATGAAGGATGTTTGTTTTTTGATGTTAGACTTAATTCTCGCATAGTTTCCCACGATACGCAATACAGCTACTAGTTTTACTTCTCTTTATGGTTTAATTTTGATTGATTCCTATTGGACACAAAAAACCGTTGCTTGACAGATTGCCAGTTTTCACTAATGTATAATACAATTTGATAAGACGTGCCACGTTCTTTCGGTGTTCATTTCATGTGTGGATCATAGATTAATGGACCGGCAGATCATTAGTCTTTGGATCTGTAGTTCCTAGATTAGCTTCTGACAAATTAAATACATTGAGGATATTTCGCGTCCAGCGGACTGATTTTGATTACACAATGTATTTGATTGGTCCGAGAGCGATTTCAGTCGGGAGAAACAAGATTTCGATAATTATCTCCATACTAAATCACTCCAGATCATTATCGCCCACTGATTAATTTTAATGGGTGTTTATCACGCCACCAAACGAATCTACCAACACATTGCATAGGTACATAACACTGGTATTCACAATTATTTTTATCAACACACCTATACACTTTCATAACACTTGGATCGAAAATAAATTAAGCGACCATAAAAACAAATAATAGACTTTAAACATCAATCTAAAACACATAAAAAAACGTAATGTTTGTACATTTATTTATTTAACGGACTTATGCAGTTCATTCTAACAATGGTAAATACAATTTCTCATAATAAATACAGGCACTAATAAAATAAAATACAACTAAATAAAATTAAAGCTAGGACAAAAAAAATAAAAATTACTACCTCAAGACAAGATCTGGTCTTTATGCAGTACTTATGCACCATAATAGGTACCTAACCAATAAATAAACTTGCATTATATTTTAATTAAATAAAATATATAATATAGCAAAATGTCATTATTGCAACCGTTTTATTTTTATCTTATATTTAAAGCATTAACTTTGTGGTCAAACATTTAACAAAATATTATTAAATATTTGTATATAACCAATTACCGACTTTTCTATGTCCCGTACCTGCCTCTTCGTCAGGACACTCATTAAATCAACATACAGAATATTGATGACTTTAATAAAAATACAGGAGTTAAAATCTTTCATACAAATAATAAAGGGTCAAAAGTAAATAATATGGAAATATTTCACATTAGGAAAGCCTGAAAAAATAATGTACCTTTGATTAATAATCAAACCGTTCAATATAGCCCGTTATACGATGTTCAATTGTAATGGTCACCCTGAACCTATTAAACTTAAGCCCCTCCTTCCACCATCTTCCCCATTTTTTTCAACTATTTCTCAAACAACATAAAATATTTTCATAATCTAATCAGTGCATATTTGTCCTAATCAGTGCATGCACTTATTAAAATGCATGTCGTGTTGGTTTTATACTCTTGTGCAACAACTATGGTGAAGGTTTGTAGTGGGTTTTGCATATTGGTTTAATTGGTGTCTTGATGAAGAGACGGGCACGTCTCAAAACCGGTAGACATAGAAAAACCGGTAAGTCGTTATATACAAATATCTAATAACATTTAGCGATATGTTTTTTTTATGTTTAAATATCGGATTTTTTTTTATGTTCCCTTCTTTGAAATTGTATAATTTATTTTTTACTCTTTTTTTTTAGGATTGTAATTCTATTGCATTACATGTTATTATAATTTTATTATGTATTTTTATTGTTAATTATTATGGTTTAACACGAGCGCAGTCTAAAAAGCCTTAACAAGTTCATTTATATGTAAACTAATGTAATTTTTAATGAATAAATAAATAAATTTAAAATTCCGTTAGCGACAATATCTCCCCATAGTAAGTTGAACGAATGTTGTTTTATTGTCAGTATAAAGTAATAAAAACACATTTTTTAAACATTAAAATTAAATTAATTGCTACCTTTGCATTATTTATTTTTTAGTAGGTATTATAAATACATTTTTATAATTTTTGCTTGATTTTGCATAAAATGCTTTGGAGTTGCTCTTATGTCATACCAAAAATAGGCTGGAGTGCAAAGGGCCATAGAGAGCCAGCCTGTAGACCAACCTTTTTATAACGGCATTTTACAATATTGGGACAAAAATATGAATATGTTGGACTCTGGCGTGGAGATGTTTGATAGTTACAGTGGGTTTAAAAATCTGGTGTGTAAATGGATGATGCGCGGAGAGAGAGATATTGATAATTTATTTCACTGTTTCCTTTGTTACTTATTTTTACGTTTAAATTTCTATTGGTTTTCTTCAAGGTACTCGTATGCTTGGTTATTTGAGATGAATATCCAACTACGCAGTTTTTTCTGTTCTTGCTAACCGAAGTATTGCAAGAACGTTAGTTCTCATATCTCCGATAAACAATGTCACTAAGGACACCGATCCTTTTCACGTTATTGAGATCGAGTTATTCGATGCAAGGTTTTTTTACTTTTAAAATAATTTTAAGTCAGTGAATACATAGTTATTATGCAACATAGTAGCCACTTGCCCCATTAAAATTAAATTCGGTTAGATCTTAATGCATTTAAATGATAAAAATTTGCGAAGCTTTTTACTTTGAGTTGGGTCGATACCTCATCCTCGTCAAAATTTGGACTTACCTTATAAGAATATAAGCTCCTAACACTCGTAAATATTTTGCTTCAGAAAAACGACAGTATTCTTAATTATCGTAATTACCGTAAACCAACATGATGATTTTCAATATAACTAAATCAGTTAAATAAATGCAGTTTAATTTTTAAAAATCTAAACTTCGATTTCTCTCTTTTTATTATTTTAGTCAGTAAAATTATGTGAGCATCTTCGTTTGTCTTATTTACAGTTTAAAACATCTTTGAAATTTCCTTTCCGTATAGGTATCGAGACTTGTAACCGATACTTTTCTTTAAATACCGTTATCGTAGCACCAGTGCCGCGATTATGAACGCTATCTTCATGTGTACATATCGAGACGGTACACGTAACTTCTGCACTATCTCTATCTACCTCGGTATGTTCTACCGCCTTGTCATCTGGACGTCATATAATCGAGTCCAACCAATGAATGAAATTTCGTACACGTTTCTTCATTAAAATTAAAAATAGTTCCTGTATATAGTTTAAGTGCCCACTTTAAAGCGTTTATAGACTCCAATAAATCCCAATTCAAGCAGAAAATGCTTGCTTGAACAAGATTTTATATGATTTTTGATAATTACCAAAACGACATGCTTAACGATCGTCTGTATTTATCTACCGAGCGATCACAAAGCTGGCTACTTTAACGCCTCGATACGTACACTAGGAAGATAGTAAAACAGATGGAAAAAATATATTGAATAAATATTTTTTTTACTGTGGCAACATTTTACACCGGTACAATAAAATATTACAGTTTTAAAAAGCACCGCTCAAACTTATATTTTACGAATCGAACCGGGAACGTCAAATATGATCAAACCTTTATTTATCAAATTAAAGGAACTGTAAAGACGCTAGTATATTTTCTTTATGCTAAAAAAAGATTAATTTATTGGACAAAAAAAATTCCACTAAACATACTTGATTTGAATACTCAGCAAAAGTCTTGCGTGTGTGTTAAGTGATCCTTCTAAATTGTTTTTTATTTTTATCTTCAACGGATGTAACCAAGTTGTTTTAGTCGAGCGGAAATGCCTCGAATCCTTTCGCCAAAACGTTTGAAGATTTATATACATTTATAGAGTGACGTGACAAATATTCAAATCAATCCATTTCGGTATCTTGTTTGCCATGCTGGATTCTAACGCGAAAATACATTTATGTGTAGTACCAAAACACTGCGCGAGTGTTAACGACTCGATGGCTACTTTTTGGTGAAAAAAGGGAATCAGCTGGAGATTAGTCAACCTGGACTGATATTCCAAATGCTCTTGCGGCTGTAGAAAAGCCATTTATCTCGTGTATTTACATACATAATTCACGAAATAAAGTGTTTTCTACGGCCGCGAGAGCGATTTAGAATATCACCCCCGGGCCGGGATTACAATGGGAAGTTGAAATTTATCTTTAATTTTATCTACAAAGTAAAATTAAGCTTTCTGTATGAAAATCAGAATATGCATGCAATTTTTTCTTCTAAACATGTTCAATCATCGTCATCATCATTCCCTATCCGCATCTAATGGTGCATGGGGGACTGCATTGGTACACCAATCGCAGCGTATCTTGATAATCGGCCTCCGTGGTGTAGTGGTCAAGACGCTTGACTCGCTTGGAAGGTTCCGGGTTCGATTCCCGGTGAGAACACAAAAAATAAAATGTGATTTTTCTCAAGCCTGGGTGCTCTGTGATGTAATTCACCACTGTAATTAGGCCTCCTGGCCTGTTGTGGTGCAAAAAATAATGTAAAATCATTTTTGTTACATGAAGGTAAGGTGATCAGTCTTACGCTTCAGGTACCAGTCCAAGGACTATGAAATATTCTAGTGTAAAAACACCCATTTAAATAATATTCCATGTCAACCATGGCAGAAATCGAACCCGAAACCTCTTGCATGGTAGGCAAACGCGCTGACTATTACACTACGAGGCCGACAAAACATATTCAATAGGTTACCGATACTCATTTTCGAACACAAATATCGGTTTTTCTCTAAATTAAAATCTATAAAAACCTATCGTCTATAAAGACAGTCGAAGATAACTCTCTTAACTTGCCACTGTAATCGGGGCCTTGGTGGTTTACTGGTTAGAGCTTTTACCTATCTCACCTATCGTGTCTGAAGTCCCGAGTTTTGATTACCGGTCGACGTGTAATCCATATTATGAAGGCTGATTTTCAATGCAAATATTTCGTACTTCCTGAGCTGGATCATCGTGCCAGATATTGAAAAAAAAAAAATTCTCTTCGTTTCTTTCCAAATGAATAGAATAAGAGGATAAAACAAAAAAAAATACAACACATTAGTCAATAATGTATTCTCCATCATTGTTTCACAACAAATTACTCAATAATTTAATCTCCATCATTATTTTACAACAAATTAGCAATTCGTGTCTCTGGCGTTGCTAAAGGTGTCCATAAATCCAACATATGGAATAAACACATTATTAGTTATATTTTTAAGTGTATTTTCCAAAATTTTGACGGGTGCTAGGTAGTGTCGAATCTATGGTAACAAGTTTTACTGAAATAAATATGAACTAAAGAAATATGCATGTCTCTTTTTCACATAAATAATTGTATGGGTATCGTGATGTGCCATTTTTTTTCTTCAAATTGTTGAGAGCAACGCAATATTTGTTATATTTAGGATAAAGCTAGTTGGGAGAAACGTGTATTTTTCTTATACGTCAATGGTAGGCAGTATATAAACATGCACAAATATTTTATTTTGTTTTATTTCATTTTTGTTACTCGTTTTCTGTTGACAGTTACAAAGTATTACTAGGTCCAGTTATATTTGTATCTATGTACGTGTTGCTAGTAATTTCTTATCTGTTCAAAAATAAATCCATAAAATATGTTATTACGTGAATAGCGAAGAAAAATCTCTTTTCACAATATAATTTGTGCACTGTATATAATTATTAAGCACATTACATTACGCTCGGTGTTAAAATAGGCAGTGATTGAATTAATATGGTATTAAATAAATTTATTACACCTTCAGCGCTTATCAAAGCTACTTTACGAACCTCAATCTATCTTAGTTTCTTAACACAGTAGTACTTAAGTTAACTTAAGTGTATCTTTTATTATAATTTTATAACAAAAATAAGAAAAACGTTCATAGCAACTAAAAGCCTTTTTATCTACAGCATATCATTTACAGAACTTTTTTAGTATTAAAATGTGTATATATTTTCTATAGTCAGGTGCCGTGGGGCAGTTACTTAGACAACCAACTGTGAAATGACGTCACGGGCTCAAAAGAATCTTAGAAATATTTTTTTCAAATATGTCTGGGTGTCGCATGTCGTGCGGTGGTATTCTGAACCGCTCTCGCGGCATGAGAAAACAATTTTTCTCGTGTATTTTGTTTGTAAATACGCGAGATAATACGGCTGCGAGAGCGTTTGGAATACCACCCATGGTGTATTTTTCAAGACATCCTTCAATATCATCTTTCTGGTGACAAGTTTTAAAATTAGAGGCTCAGCGGGTTATTTCCCTTTAAAAAACAAAAATATAAATGTATTGTCACAATAATACAGAGTATTAAATGTAAGTATTACTCGTAATTGTAATATTATAAGAATTGTAAAGTATTGCATTCGAAATTCTATAAGGGGCAGATTATAAATTGTCTATGAGGGGAAATTTTATTTTCGTGTTTTTGTTATTATGGGCCTTACTCTTAAACTTGGCATAAAGTTACTCCAAGGTTTAGTGGTAGAATACGGACGGAAACACTATCCTTTTTACAGTGGTAGAATGAGAATTGAACGGGGTTATGCAGAAAGCCAGCCATAGAAAAGTGAAACTGAGATAATAGCACTTTTGTAAAAAGAGTGAATATACAAATCTACACAACAGTTGAATGTTTTCGACTTTAACAAATAATAAACAATGAAAACATTTTGTTTTATATGACAAACAAGAATCTAATTATGTACTTGACCAGTTTTAATGATTTTTAAAGAACCGCAAGATTTTTCTAGTGCTGTGGGTGTTTTCAGCAAATAGAAAAATTCCATTTTTGTAATCGACACTATTTTCAAAAGGTGATTAAATTCAATTTTTTATGTGAAAGCGGTCGGCTGTATTTAGCAAGACAAAGAATTGACCTTACTGCATCCGATAACATCAATATCTCTTTTTTTATATTTTTTATTGTGGACTGGCTGCTTTCTGCATAACTACGTTCAATTGTATTTCAATCCTTATTTTACCACTATGTCTAGGCGTAACCAGGTAGTAATTTTTATTTTTTTATCTTAGAATTAATTTTATTGAGTTGTATTTTATTTTTTTAGCGCTCGTATTTATTATAAAAAATTATATTTATCATCGTTAGAATAGACTGCACAAGTCCGTCAAATAAGGCCCAAGGCTGCAAGGCCCTATATATATTAGAACTACATAATGTAATAAAGACTGCTTTAAACTGGTTAGTTTTATAAATATTCGTGGCATGTGAATAGACGTACATTTTTGTTTTACACTCATCATCATCTAAATATTAATTAAATTTACAAGTTACCCACATGCAGTGCCTTGCAAATCAATACAGTGATGATTTAGATCACTTTATAGTCAAGTCCTGGGCCTTGATTACGACAGGAGTTGTCTTCATTTACCTGTAAAATCATATCGAAATTTCTGGATGAAAATGCGAATACTTCAGATACCTACTATATTATCGAACATGCCTCAAAAATATTTTGTATAAATATTTAAAATTTTAAGCAGGTTATTATATTTCATGATTAACTTGGTATTTATTTTGTCGAACTCTATATTATAGTTTTAATATTAAAATCAAATACTTATTTGAGCCTACTTGAGGTGAATATTAAGTAGACTAAAGGTTCTCATATGCAGTTTTTTTTTTTAATTTTTGAAACCAACACATTCATAGTTATAAACAATATATACAGAAAAACAATACCATTTTTGAGTTTAATATAGGAACAAAATTATAAAAAACAAAACGTACAGTTTGCTAGGGGTGAAAGGAAGTGGGATGGGAAAATAGGAAAGGAAGAGAAGAAGGAAGAAGAAATAGTAAGTAAATATAAAACAATGAAAAAATAAATAAAAATGAATATAAATGTACACATACAACATACATATATATATACATATACACACACATCCATATACATATATACATATATACATACACATATATACATACATATGCACATATGAACATGCATATAATATAATATATACATACACATACACACATGAACATATACACATACGTACATTAATAATAAAATAATGAAAACTAAAAAATTAAACGATAAAATTAAATTCTAGGTACCTAAGTAATAATTGAATGTACCCAGTTCAGAATGTAAAATGATTATAATTATGGGAAAAACTGAATACTTGTCTTTTGAAAAAACGTTTATTCTTTTTTAAAACGAAAATTATCATTTATTCATATATGTATTGCGAAACAATTAATTAATTGAGAAACGTATATAAGGAAATATTCACATTCGTTTGAAAATACCCTAAAAGGCGAAATAATTTTTGGATTTTTAGTTTGCGACTTGCTTAGTCTGCAAGCATTTGGACACACTCAAACATTGTTGAATAAACTTCCTGGTAAAAGAAGAAGTATAAAAATTTGAAAACTGTTTACAAGCGTTGCCGAGTAGGTGATTTGGTTCAGCCGGATGAATCTCACCCACGTGATAAAGGTTTCAGCTCTTTTACTTTACAAAACTCAACAGATGGAAAAGTTGAGGAAATGTGGATGTTAAAACATGGGCAGAATGGTGAATGTTACACATTGTGTAAAGTGGCCACTTAAACCAGCCAATGACAGGTCATAAGCCCTGTAAATGCCCAGACTTCCATATTCCCCTCTCAAAAATGTTTTCCTTCTCTGTTGAAATAAATTTTAATAGTAAGCAGTAAGTGTATGATTTTCCATGTCAAATAATATAACAAAAATTTGACCCACGTATTTTTTCTAAGAAATGGTAAACTAGACAAAAAAAGCAAAAGGCTATACAGAAGAAACATAATATGTACAAGAAATGAGCAAAAACACCATAAAACTATGTCTCAAAGATAAACAAGGGTAATTAAATAGTGGGATATAATACATTTGAAAACACTATCAACATATAAGACTTCGAGCGTTAGCTCTGTAGGTTACTACAGTGGGTTGCCAAATTAATAGGGACAGTACAATATACAGAAGAAACATAATATGTACAAGAAACTGAGCAAAAATACCATAAAACTATGTCTCAAAGACAAACAAGGGCAATAAAATAGTGGGATATAATACATTTGAAAACGCCATCAACATATAAGACTTCGAGCGTTAGCTCTGTAGGTTATTACAGTGGGTTGCCAAATTAATAGGGACAGTACAAATGTTTTGTGATTTTAATGTTTATACTGTCTGTATTTCTAATTAACTTGTATTTGATTGGGGTTCCTTTATTATTTTTGATGCTAGTACCACCACTGACATTTATAAGAAGTGGCAATACTAGAAAAGTGTCACATTTGTCTATAATTTAAGTTATTTCCACGTAGTCAGCAATTACGAAAACCCGCGATCAAAGGTCTTGTAAAAATGTATATGTATATGCATTATTTGATGGACTTTTAACGGTTCAGTTATACCAAAACGTAAGTAATTATTAATTATCAGTTAACGTTGTTAAGTTTTTTGTTCATATCTTATTTCATTAATACTTTTGCCATATTGACCCCAGTATTGTGTTTTTTCAGTATGGTAAGGTCTTCAGAGACATCCTAAGGGAATGTGGACGATGAATACGCTATTATTAAACAATAAACATTCTCAAAGAGAAATAGCAGCGATAACAGGGCCCCGATTACAATGGGAAGCTAACAGAGTTATTTTCGACTTTTTATAAAGAAAAACCGATATTTGTGCACGAAAATTAGTATATTCGCATAAAAATTTAAAGTATCTTCGTCGGTAACATATAATTGAACATGTTAAGAATAATAAAGTGTATGCATATTCTGTTTTTCATACAGAATAGGGTATTTTCATAAACTGGGGATATGATTTTTAATGTATTCAGTATTTAAAGAATATTTTTACGATTCGAACCATATTACTATCAAAATCTGAAACGAATGTTTTCATTTATAATTTCCTATTAAAAGTTTGATAGAAATAAAACGGCCCGTAACTGGCCAAAAGGGTTGATGACGTCACGCGTGACTTATATATCCTACGTTCACTCAAATCCTATACTGAGATACTCCGACGCGGGCGGCTTGTGGCTTTTTATTTGTTTTTTCTAGTTAAATTTCGTCTTTTCCTTTGTTTTTTTTTGTTTTTATTTATAAACATCCATAGCATTATGACTAAAATTGGTTTTTTACAAGGAAAGTCCGATAACTTGCCCAAAATAGAAATAATCATGATGGGTATTTTTTTCTCATCCAATACAAACTTTTTAAGTTCGAGTATAGAAATGTAAAGGCCGTAAGGTAAGCAAATATATAATGTTTGCTTCCAGAATGTATTCATTCAAATAGTTGTATTATTTGCATGTACTATAAATATATTGTTTAGCGTACATTTAATGCAAAAGGGAAGTAACGTGACTTTGACACAACATAATCCATAAAATACCATTGCTTGTAAACATCTCTGTTGCTCGAGTGCGTGTTAATGCCTTTTTTTATTAAATGTGATTTACTTATTAATATATCAGCTAGGGTAAATTACGGAGACAGTGCCATAGATTACATTCAAGTAAAACGGACGGGTGATATTTGAATGGTAAAAGGTCGAGTCACCCCAGCAGAACTTAAAGTTAGAACCAAATCGTACTCGGTGACGTTGATTTGCGATGAAGTATAGGAAATAATAGATTCCTGCAAGAGTGAAGGCTGTCCAGCATCTCAAGGTCAGTTGCCATTATGTAAATGCAATAAATTTTACACATAAATAAGGTAGGTTTTCATACAGGATTTTTTTTGTAATTTTATTTTTTATTCATATAGAAAACCAACAGTTTCACAAATTAAACTAAGTAACATAAGTACAGAAATATAATACAAATATAAACAATAACGTTCAAAGAATAAACTATTTTAGTATTGTAGTACCTGTCAAGCTTTATAAGTGCTAATTTCAGTACCTACTGTTAGTAAATGTTTATAGTCTACAGTCTACACCATAAAATATAGTATTTTGTACTGAACAAGACCTACGGAAAAAAGAATAGTGGTTTGTTTTTTTTAACATCTCGTTTCATAACGTTCAAATGCGTTAAACCATTTTTTCTGCATTTTTTCATTAGGTACTAGGAATGGTGAAAAAAGCTTTATTTTGCGTCTTCACCGTAGTGTTTGTGCACATCGGAATTAAACAATACTTGTATCTTATAACTAAAGACATTTTATGCGCGTTAATTAGTTAAAACAACCAATTACAACAAAAACAACACGTAGGCTATACAAATTCGTATGAATTTGTTTGAACGGTCAGTCAAATTCGTAACGCGTGACGTCACAAGCCCATACGGCATCCGAATGTTCGTTTTGGCGCCAATTCAAAGTATACGTTTTTAAACCGCTCTGAAAAATTAACGCGTGGACATAAAAAAATAAAAACTGTACAGTTACTATCGTAATTTTTTTTTCTATTTTTTTGCAAAATAAAAAAAAAACGTGAAAATACCCTATTCTGAATTTTACTTTGTAGATATAATTGAAGATACATGTTAACTTCCCATTGTAATCGGGGCCCAGGAGTTTCAAAGTCAGGATAAAGAAAAAAATCGGTCATAGGTGTGCCTATTAATATGGCAACCCACAATATGCCAATATATCTTCATCTCATGCTGTTTTAGTGACGAAGAGATCTACGAAAAGCCGGAAGATCTATCCCAAAGAATTCCAAGTTGTGTGACGAATTGACTAATCTACACGTTCTGGACATTGGGGCATAAAAAACAAAAGTTGTTCTTAGAAGATTAATTCAATAGCAGATTTTGACTTCCGGTGTCATGGTTGAGAACGTAAAAAACCATTGCGTGCAACAGAGTTGGGACATCATTTGAAGCATTAAGTATTTGAAAATGCATGTAAGGTCCATCTCCGTTCTACGTTTCTTAATGAAAACAGGTTAAACTATATGTCTAGTCTTCGACATTCTCTTTTGAAAAACGTTTTCTTCTCTTTTGTAATATTTATTATGGTTCAGAGTTCCACGGATCTGTGTGTTTTGTATTCAAGTCATGAAGGAATTCCGTGAGGCACCCACGCACCAGATCAATTTGTTCGTAGACAATTATTATTGAAAGCCTTCGATAGCCTGAACCTGAATAACCGTGCCATTGCGATTGATAAATTTTACTGTTTATGGCCTCTTAGACTGAAGATATAAAGAACCAAATATAGATTGTAGTATTTTATGGATTATTTTTATGTTCCATCTGTAAAGCCAGCGGTGATTTTCAGAAGCCAGAGCTTAAATATAAAGACTTTACAGTTGTCGTTGTACTTTTTTTATTATTTGAGGAATTTTTTAAATACACTGAAACCTCTTGTCCGGCTTGTGGAGTAGTGGTCTCGGATTGGATTCCCGTCATGGTTGACGTAAAATATTTATTTGAAAAGGTGTTTATACACTAGAATATTTCATAGACCCTGGACTGGTACCTGAAGCGTAAAACTGATCATCTTTATTTTTTTTTACTTTTGTCTATTAAATAAAACTGTTAAAAAAATAAGTATGAAATTACAAATGTTTTGTGCATACATAATAGATAATAACGTTTCTAACTCTCTAATATAGTGAAAACTCGTGTTTAGAGAGGAAGTTTGTTTAACATGCATTTTTATTTATAAACATGTATATATATATTTTTTTAAATTTCATTTTTTTAATCTAAAACAGATTCATTAAAATAAGATATTATATTTTTTTTTATCAATATTCCTACAGAGATGATGTAGAATTTTTTCAAATTCAGGATTATCGATATTCGAGCGTTTACAGGGCTTATGACCTGTCATTGGCTGGGTTGAGTGGCCACTTTACGTACAACATTCCCCATTCCGCTTATTAGCGAATATCGACATTGGTATCATTTTGATTCTTGTATATATCTTATTAAATGAGAAAGCATTCACTAGCGTGTTGGAGCACCATCTATGTATTGATATTGAAGTTAAGTATTTTTAATTAGCATATTACTTTATTTTATGTATTTAAGACTCTTCCGAGTTAAATTAAGTACTAGTAATTGCCTGCAGATGATTCTGCAATTTATTTATACTTATATTTTGACCAGATCTTATTACACAACATTATATTTTTTTTGGTATGTGTATTTTTGTACATACACAAATCTGGATTTCTCCCGAGGGGAAGTAGTTATATATTTTTTATCAATATTCCTACAGAGATGATGTAGAATTTTTTCAAATTCAGGATTATCGATATTCGAGCGTTTACAGGGCTTATGACCTGTCATTGGCTGGGTTGAGTGGCCACTTTACGTACGACATTCCCCATAAAGTGGTAAAGTGGCCACTCAACCCAGCCAATGACAGGTCATAAGCCCTGTAAACGCTCGAATATCGATAATCCTGAATTTGAAAAAATTCTACATCATCTCTGTAGGAATATTGATAAAAAATATATAACTACTTCCCCTCGGGAGAAATCCAGATTTGTGTATGTACAAAAATACACATACCAAAAAAAATATAATGTTGTAAGATATTATACTCTAAAAGATACTCAATTTTCTACTATATGAAGTTCAAGATTAATTTACTAATTAAAGGATTAATGTGTTTTTTTTTTTAGATTTTAATGTTTTAATATTTTCAATGGATTTTAAGATTTCTGGAAGATTATTTAAGTTTCTTTTCCAACCATATGAATAATGATTTAAAGCTTCATATTGTATTTTATTCAACATTCATGTCAATGCACTCGTAAGGTTTAACAATAAAAACGCCTAATTTTAGGCGTTTTGAAGTGACTTTAAACTTATTTAAATAAGTTTCGGTTTCAGCCGAAAAAGATTTTTTTTAATACTTAAAAATAATTTATTTTTTTTGTTAAAAAAATGTTCCATTACTGGGGTTTCCCAATGTACAAATCAGTTTATTTAAAACCTCTCTCAAATGCGTTAGCAGTGTCGAGTATTTTTTAACGGATAAAATTGTGAATTTGAATTAATCCAACTCTATAAAAAAAAATCTGGCGCCAATAATTGACGTTTCCCATTATTCATCCGACCAATCATAATGCAGCAATATAATCATGTCGCCGTGCGCTTGCATCGTACGCCGCACCCGCATTCTTATTTCAAATTTGAAATATGACACTAGCCGGTGACAGCTAGCGCCGATTTCGTTACGAAATGCGAAGGTGGCCGTCGCGGCAACTAATACACAAGACAAGATCATAGATAAAGTATACCGCTGTGCTATTATCTATGACTTGTTCACGAATATTTTTTATTTCCTCGTAAGGTTGATAAGATACAAGAGACGCAGTCGTCGGGAAAAGTTTTAAGTGGCTACCCACGCTAAGTTGATTGTAAAATACACGAGAAATAAAGGTTAATGCTTAGGCAGTTGAAACTATATTTGTTAGTCAGACATCTCAAAAGAGTCTTTATCATCAGCACCATTTTTGCAGCATGAATTGATCACGCGGTGATCAGTCTTACGCTTTAGACTACGCTTTCGTGAAGTGGTCTATATCGACCCCCAGGGGGCCATGAGGACCTGCAACTGGTCCATGGCAGGGAAAGAAATTGGGGGTCCATGAGATGTAAATGGGAGTCTACGAGGGTGGATCTATTTAGACTAGATTACCGTCGCCAAAATTGTATGGTAATTGTTATAATACACCTAACACCTCAGAGTCATAATTCAGAAGCCCTTTAGCATGGAAAAAAAGCGTTCCAAATTTTTGGTTTAGGTATTAGTCAAACAACGCTCGTAAAGTATCGGTTTGCGCTTGCAATTCTCGACCTGAGTGCCTATGGCCCACCGTATTGCTGTAAACTGTATCTAACTTCGTTGTTGATAATCATAGAATGGTGTTTGTCCGTATGGGCGATTCTATTGGCCTTATAAGGCAATAAGCCCTCCCTTATGCATATGTATGTAAACTGTATATGTATGAAATGAACCGGGTTGTGGTCCCGTGGTAGTATTGTGGACTCACGGACCAAAGGTCCTAGGTTCAAATCCCACTCTACCACAACTCGATTTCCATTTTTACAGCATAAGTTATTTATTACTTTTAGGAAATGGTCTAAAAATGTTTATATTTGAGTAAATAATAAGTACTCACGTATTTCTCTTTTATATTTTTTTAAATATATTAATTGTTCAAATAAATATTAGCTAGTGGCGTGTTATTACTGAAAGCCTAATACGGATAGTATCTCAGAAGGTACTTACCTAATATTCTTTACATAATCGGCATATAAATTTCTTATTTATTTATTAGTTTTTTAATATATACGCCCAATGACCATTTTTAAGGACATATTTATGTAAGGAAAATTATTATACAGGAAAGTAGAAAGACACAATAGTATTATTATTATTATGGATTACTTATATAGCGCCATTTTCGTAATGAAATACCTCAAGGGCGCTTTACATAGTTATCCTTTTAAATTTGTAATTTACTTAAAATAATTTATTTTGTTGTCACATGCTACGGATTTATTCAAATGATTTAGAGAACAAGTGGGTTTTAAGTTTTTTCCGAAACATCACTTCACTTTCACAGCCTCGCACCTCTGCTGGGAGAGCATTCCATGCCATAGGGCCTGCGACCGCAAATGCGCGTTCACTAAATTTAGTGCGCTGTTTGCGTAGAGGTATAATTACTTTTCCTCTCGCCGTAGACGTAGCTGATCTAAGCGTGAGACGCCTGTCAGCTAGTTCATCTGGAATGCATTGTTCCCTTAGACTTTGTGGGAGTGGAAGCGGGAGAGAGGTGTTTATAATTGAATTTGATTCAGTGATCGAATTAAAGAAGACAACTTGTTATTTATTTATTTATATACGGCATTTCTGCCATTTACATATATGTGGTATAAAGAGTGCTTAAAAATAAAAATATTTAAAAAAATCGAGTATGAAATATTAATATACTCGTACTGTACACATTATGAATTACTTGAAATACATATATATTTTAATGAAATTATACAATAACAAAATACATTAATCAATCAAATCATAACTATTCCAACCCAATCTTCTGAATATGATTTGCTCTTTTTGATAAAAATATGTTGGTCACTTTATTTTTTAAGTTAGGCAGAGATAAACTAAATATATCAAAATGTGATGCATGTTCATTCCCGGTATTCTATAATCTAACAATAGGTGAGTTATATTGAGCTACCGTTCGAGAATTTTGACAATAAAATATTGTAGATGTTCTGCTTAATCTAGGTGGTACATAGAATGAAATCAATTTCAGTAGATCAGGGGTATCAAAAATTGGTTTTATTATTTTATATAAGGTTGTAAGATCGGTCGATGTTCTTCGTTCTTGCAATTGAGTTAATTTAAGAGAGTCTAAAATTTTGTTATAATTTAATTGATTAGTAGAAAAACCCATCTTTAAATTAATATATCTAAGAACTTTATTCTGAATTCTCTCAATAGAATCTGGGAAAGTGATCAAAAAAATCAAGACTGGTATGTTCGTTGGCAGACTTAAAAATTCTGGGCATAAGGGGAATGAAAACCATAGTTAGTTCTATGGTTATCGGTATGAAAGAGTAAGTAATTATTAGAGATTTACGGTCAAACGTGTCTAAATTGCAGCCGAAAATTGAAATTTTGCTATCAAATCATCGGTCTCATCCGTCTTTAAAAGTATTTATTTTTTCGTGTTTTAATTTAACGTTAAAATGGTTTTGTCAGATTTTGTATCGTATTAAATAATACTATCGTTTTTCTGCCGTATAGTTAACCGCGTGAAAATGTATGTAGCTATGCGTCAGCTTCAATATAACATTAAAAATTTATTTATTTTTTAAAATGTTACCGAAGGGTCTACCGAAAACTGAAAAAATCGATAAATGGTCAACGAGACAAAAAAGTTTGGGGACCTCTGTTTTATACCATTGGTTCTCAACCAGTGGTCCGCAAGAACTGAAATATGGTCTGCGAAAATAATTATAAAAAGTGTGCAAAAAATATGGCAAACAAACAAGAAAACATCAAGAGTTACAGTGATAACATTTACTAGATGTATTAAAGTAGATTTGTATAGAATTTAAAAAAACATGTATCTTTTATAAAATTTATTATTAAAAAATATAAAAAAATTAAACCAAAATATTAGCTGATGAATTCAACTATTACTTCCCAGAATGTAACAAAACAGAAGCTAAAGTTGACTAAAACTGATTTGCAACCCTTTTACCACAATTGCTGGAGAAGTCGCATAAGAAATGGAAAAAAGAGCTCATTGAATTCTAAAATGATAGGAACTGTAAAAGCAATTTCATACCCTGGGGGGTGAAATCCAATCGTTTGTCTACGAACTTTTGGACAAACTCCAAATATTGTAATAAAACCAACTGGCCCAAGAAGTTTAAAAATTGGAAAACTATTTTCAGGCGTTCAGTCTCACAATTTCGCACTTCTGCTGGGAGAGCATTGCTTTTATAATTACTTTTCCATCGGCATCGCCTTAAATCTTCTTTTTCACATTCCGGTAAATTGTCTGTACTTTTCTCTCTTCAATTCGTGAGTCATGTCTGAGGATGGTGATTACGCCTGACTCCAGGCATGGCTCGTCTGGGGACAGTCTCCCTCCATCTGGAATGGTTTTGTGCTCTTCTATAGGCATTTGTCAGTGATGAGTCTGATAATTCAGCGACTGTGCCACTCCATCTTGTCGGTTGACGTCCACGCGACCTTGTCCCTTTGATACTTCCCAGGAGAATAGTTTTCTCCAAACTATAAAATCAGAGTTCCCCTGGAAATATGCCCAAAGAACTGCAGGATTCTGTATTTATTAAATATATATAAATATGTCGGCCTCACGGTGTAGTGGTCAGCGTGTTTGCCTACAGCGCGAGAGGTCTCAGGTTCGATTCCCGACATGGTTGACACGACATATTTATTAAAAAAAGTGTTTTAACACCAGAATATTTCATAGTTCCTGGACTGGTACCTGAAGCATAAGACTGATCATCTTACTTTCAAGTTACAAAAATGATCAAGATACACCGCGATTGGTGTACTAATGCAGTGCCCTACACACCATTAGGTGCGGAAAGCGAATGATGATGATTTATTAAATATTAAAATTTATATCCTTCGATACAAGCTAGCTTAGTAAATCAGATAAACAAAGAAAATGAGGTATACAACTATTTTATTTATTTACTTATACGCTCCATGGGCTTTTACATTTATCTGTAATACATTTAAGTTCAGTATTGTAACATAAGTGCATTAATGAAGTTAAAAGTAAGAATATCATAAGAAAGAAATAAAAAAAACAGTAAACAGTAATAAGGAAGATATTTAATACGTGTACACATTCATATATATATTTATGTGCATATATGTATACATACATACAAAGACACATAAATTTATAAATCATAGATAGAGATGCATTTGGTAAATAAATAATTATATTTAGAAATTTTATACACATTAGTTTATAGCCTTTAGAATACTTAACATATAATTATATAAAGATAAACTAAATGTACCAATTTCACCATACTTGTTACCTAACCGGTGTAGTATAGGTATTGGTGAATTGAAATAATAATCATGACTGCTATGGCTGGTATTCCAAACGCTCTCGTGGCCGTATTATCTCGAGTATTTACATACAAAATACACGAGAAAAACTGTTTTCTCGTGCCACGAGAGTGGTTTAGAATAGCACCCCCGGAGATTAAAAAAATAACTTTAGCGGTCGACTATTTCGAACAGGTACTTTTATGCTGATAATACTAGTTAATTCCGGGACGTCCAAAACGCCATTTGCTATTTTATATGAATTTAATAAATAATTTATAATTATTTTGTACACAATAAATAATCGTTAATTTTAATAAATTAAATATGATAAAATTAATAAGTTAATTATACCTTGATAAAGAAGCTTGTGTAGCTTTGAAACGGTAGCAAGAAAAAAAAATGGTTCAAGACAAAGTTGTTTTATATTTATTTTATTACAATTATTTTGTTAGTTTACATCTTGCTATAGTATCACATGGTATAAAGCCGATGAAAGATTTATTGAATATTAATTCTAATGTGTCGATACTGGATATTTAAATGATTATGTAGGTGTTTGTGGCGCCTGGTAATTCTATTCCTCACGAATAATCATTCTGATCAAGGAGAATGCAATTCATTGGAATTTTAACTGAATTCGAGATATTTTGCTCTATTATGTGTACGTATACTCTTATGCACATACTTATGCAATGTTTTTATGAATATTTGTTATACACATTCACATATTTACGCCCATGAGACATTTACAGAAATAACATACTAACTTATATATCAGGGCGCAATAATAAATAAAAAAACAACATAGCCTGATGAATATTAGACAGTGTAAGGATAATTTATATAAAACTAAATATTATCTTAAGTGTAGGTACATTTAAAAATAATTTGAAAAAGATACAATACGCAAAATTTCAATGGAACAGATTGAGACAAATTATTGAAACATGTGTTGGCGGTGTACTTTTAGAGAATTATAAATAATTTAAATAAAATTTTACTTTGTTTGTATTCTTTTTTTATACAGAATAATGTAAAATTTTAATTGTATTAATCTTGGGTACCCAAAGGGTCAGTGTAAATAATGGTCACATGACCACAAGTCTACAAAGGCAATAGAGTTAGGGAGGGTGGTACAGTGGATGGTGCGAAGAGAATAGGGGGTGAACAAGTGGACAGTGACCACAACGAATAGAACAGACTTGAGATAAGGCAGAGGACGTTTCTAAAAACCGGACTACAAATAAAACTTGCAATAATAATTGTAGGTATCTCAATACAAGACTTTTTGCATCATTTAAGATATTTCTTGTCTCTAAAAAATATAAAATATCGAAATTGTTTACTTTTTATTTGTTGCAACAGAGAGGGAAAATATTTTTGAGACGGTAATATGGATGTCTAGGCATTTACAGGGCTTATTTATTTATTCTTTTACATTGTTTGTATTCTTTTTTATACATAATAATGTTCCCTCACTGGGGTGTCCCGTGCCGAGGGAAACATTTTACAAAATGTGAAAAATGCCTTAAATTAGTTATTTAACAAAGTTATCACAGTAAAAATAATAAAAAAACGTAATTAATCTAATTGACCAAATAATCATTAACATAATAAACTAAAATAATCATAAAAAACATAACTAATGTATATGGACCAATATACCAAATTTCGTAAACACTACACACATTTTACCTATTTGGCTTGATCCACTCATCAATCCGTGTGCAACTCACCTCCACTATCCATTTCTTAGTTGCAATTTTATACTGTGAGTACTTACCAATTGTCCTCATGGATAATGGAAGTAGATTGTACACTTTAACCGAGTAGTAGGCCAATACTCCTTGACCGAAGGTTGTATTATTTTTTATTTTTTTGCAGCATCAGGGCGGAGTATCTAGTAACTTTTGTATTTGTAACGGAAAGTAGAGAATAATGTTTATGTGCGTATAGTAACAGAGCTTTTACATAAAGTTGTTTTATAGATTTTACATTAAGATTTTTGAATATATCGAGGGAGCTTGTTCTAATCGGGACTAACGTACTAATTATGTACGAATGAACATTGTTGTATTTAAAAAAGGGTGTTAGAAAAAAATGCATGCTGTAATAAAATTAAAAAATAGAACTTAACGTAACGAAAAAATAATAAATCCTTTCAGTTCAGTGCCGAAAATCGACGTCTATTATAATAAATATACACCTGCTTGCAAAATAGTGACAGAGATATCTATGTGTTACAATTAAGAAAATTGATTTGTTTGCAAACATTATTAGACTGTCTCCCCTATTAGGTATTTGTAAATACCTGTTCTGAGGTAGGCAGCATTTACTGTTTTTTTTCGAGGTTTTTAAGCGAGGTTCAAAAACTCTAACACGACTCAATTTCCTCTTTTAAAGCACAAGTTATTTACGGTTTTACGGTCAAAAAATTTGAGTAAATAATAAAAACTTATTTCTCTTTTTATAAAGAAAAATAACCACGGGGGCGCCAATTATGTCACCTTTGATGGCAAAATGATTGAATTCCATATTAATTTGATTAAAAAATAATACATGCAATGTACATTGCAACAAAGCCGAAAGAATCTAACGTAAAGTTCTTAAGTTTATAAAACAAAAATATAATTTTACACGTTGAATAAAGATATATTTTGTTCTTATTTACATTGAATGCGCTTATTGCATGTGGACAGGACGGCAACGTGAGACGAGGACGACCAAGGAAGACGTGGCATGATCAGATAAACCATAATCTTAATTATGGTCATGTCTAAAGCAGACAGGACCGAAAGGCATGTATGACAAGATGTATGAATGTGGAGGAAGCTAGGAATGTATGCCAGGATAGACGTGTCTGGCGGTCAATTCTCTCTGCGTTTTCCTACGGGGAAATTATCTTTGAACAAGAAAATCAACAAATTTTATTTAATGTTCCTGTATTAATAAAATTGATCAAATGTAACACACCAAATGGTTCATAATATCTATTAAACTTACTAAGCTTTCTTTGAGGTAAAATTCATTACTCGTCTATAAACATCTGTATATATTAAAAAAAACATTATAGAAATCAAATGAAGCTAGTGCTATTCATTGTTCGTTTATTTTTTTTATTTTTTTATTTTATTTATAAATCATATAACACAGAGTATTTTACAAGTATAATACGTTGAATTACATTCCCAGGAGTTACAACAACTCAATTCGGGACATAAATAATATTAACATTTAGAAAATAACACATATTGAGAACAACAAAGAAACAAAGCAAGTTTAGCACCTTTATAACTAAATATACAACAACAACATTTACGCCTAAAACCTTTTCTTATACAAGTTTCGTCAAGTAATATCTATTTTCTAGTTATTTTCTTTATAATTTTACTCTTTTCTCCGGGGCGCAAAAAACATTCAGAACGAATCACGCACTCCGGAAGTGATGAAACCACAATGGTCTGTTAGCGAACTTTAAGGACGTTAGAACACCGTGTAAACTGCTAAAAAACTCGTTACCCTTATGGGGGAGGTTGCACTTAAATTGACCAGAATAAGTCCGTGAAACCACAGAGCCGTAATGTAAGGCCTTAAAGCAATTGTATGTATGAATATTCCGTGCAGAAGCCATGGTTTTTATGGCGTTGTGGGTGTATAACCATGGCCGATTTCGTATTGAACAATTGTTCGCCTTGTGGTCTAGTGTTAGTACATTTGTCTAACACGCGAAAGGTCTCCAGGTGGATCGCTGACAAGTTGTACATTAAAAACATTAGGATAAAGTAAAAACTAATCAAGACACGCTGAGTAAAAGTGATATAAAAACCGATTGGTTAAAACAGTATCTATTAAATTCACAAGATGAAAGTTTTTCCATAAATCTCACTGTAAATTGTGTTATAAGATGTACCATTAATTAACAATATAAACTTTATTGGAAATCAGTTAAAAAATGTTGTTACTATTACTACTACTACCATCACGCCATTTCCCCTTAGGGGTAGGCAGAGAGAATGGACCGCCACAGACGTCTATCCTGGCATACATTCCTGGCTTCTTCCACATTCATACATCTTAGCCCTTCGGTTCTGTCTGCTTTTGACATGACCAGACTTAAGATTTTGGTTTATCTGATCATGCCACGTCTTTCTTGATCGTCCTTGTCTCACGTTACCATTCATTTTCGCCATATATACTTGTTATATCATTTTTTCGTCGTCCGTTCGTTCTACGTGACCAAACCATCTCAGACAATTTCTTAATCTTATCAACTATACCTGACTCAGATTTACACTCTCGCTTGATTTCATCATTCGTAACCCTGTCATACATTGATTTCTCACACATTCGTCTTATTCTAAGACATCGCATTTCGACCGCGTTCACTCGGCTTTCATCCTTCCTCTGCCAGTTCCATGCTTCACTTCCATACATAAGTGTTGGGACTAAAACTCTGTTGAGCACTGCCAGTTTAGCTTGAAGCGGGGCGTTTAGCGGGGTGGTATTCGGATCCTCTGCCTCTCACCACCCAGGGAGTCCTTCTTTATCCAAAGTCGTTCTCTTAATGTAAATATCCGTGTTTTTACTTATGTTTTGTGTAAGTTATGTTTGTTATTTTTATTTATTTTTTATTTTATTATTTTTTCACGCCCATAAGGCTTTTACATACATGAAAGTTTTACAGAATATAAGTTTATAAACAACATTAAATTTAAAAAATACAGTATAAAGCAACAAAAGATAGAACAGTGTTAAGAGGTAAAGTTGGTATAAAAAAAAGAAGATGAGTATATAAACAACATAGATTTTAAAAAAAAACACAATAAAAAGAAATAAAATATAGGAACAGTGTTAAGAAGTATAGTTGGTATAAAAATAAAAAGATGAGTGTATTAACAACATAAATTTAAAAAAAAACAATATAAAGTAATAAAATATAGAACTGTGTTTAAAAGTTAAGTTGGTTTTAAAAAAAATTAAAGCAATATATATATATATGTTACTATAGTTTTAAGAAAATGTTTTTGTATATTTGGATACGTTTATTTATGTAAATTATTTGTTAACATATTTTTTTGAATAAAAAAAAAAACAGAGGCATTGAGGGGATCCTGAAGGGTGGGGACGACGTGTTGGCCTCTGTCCATACGTCCTCCTCCCCCCTCCTTAATCTGCATAGAGTTTATATTCCTTAGGAATATTTATAATAACTTTCCTCTATGCGCAGCTGATAGAGAGTCCCTCAGGACTCTATAACAGCTGTGGGTGGATGGTGGGCTTAAGGGTCTCCCCTCAATGCCAGTTTAGCTTCTTTGTTTGTCAGCTTAAGTTGTTAATTATTTTTTTAAATTTGGTTAAACACATACATACGTAGGTAGGTTTTCTTTTATAATATTCTTGTGTATATTTTTTCACTGACCAGAGCATCTGGCCTACATTGAATTTACAATAATAATTAATTAACTCAATTCAGATAAGTAAACCCCTTCACATTAATGCAATGAATAATACTTACTAGTTAACGAGGCAACCAGCAGGTGAATTAATCGATTACTGTTTTTGATATAGTCATCACATGGCGTTCTCACCTTTCGTGCTATGTTCATATGCTTAAATAAACGCATATTACGTTTGTAAGTACATAAAATACCCACATGTTATTTGCAGCAAACCTGTTAGGCGTAAATGGTCACCGCAAAGTATTTACAGAAGCTTTCTACTAACTTGTAATTACATTTATCGTGGCGGTCAAGTTTACTAACTGCACTTCTTTACAAGAAACTCCCCCAGCTTCCATAAGTCTAGCTTATCAGGTTATTTATTATTTTAACAAACCCAGCAATACGTTATTGATGATTAAATAAACAGTTCCTATCCTTTCGTCCAACTGAACACGGAAAATAAATGAAAAGTCTGCCACTTGAAAATAATTTTACTGTCTATTTAACGCTCTAAGGAGTTCAATAATATTGAGAAATATTTCGACAGAGTTAAAACCTCTTTAAGAAGGGAATGTGGACGTCTATGCGCTTATAGGGCGTGTATTTATAACTAAGCAAACATGGAGAATCGGCACAAATTCCAGCATAATGTACTGTTATATTAGTCGCAAAAAGGAATGCGTACATTATTAATTTTCACACCTACGAACAAGTTCGCATGGGAAACATATTTACTCGTACATACTAAGTTCCAGTGCATATTCATTTAAAATATCTAATATTTACTAAGAAATAACTCTAGTAAATAACAAAATAATCTATAAACATATTACAACAGAGATGAAGAACATCTTAGAGAAGATTTTATTTTTTGTATTTTTATTTTCAATTTCTATACTTCTTCATGAACCGGATGGATTTATCAACTGTTGATAAATGCTTATGAATGTTTTTGACTAAAATCATGAATGGAATTTCTGTACCGTCTATTTTGAAAAGAGGAAGTGTCGAAAAATGAACGTTTGAATACATTTTTTTACTACCAACAAGTACAATTTGGGTTTTTGTTGGATTTATGAGAAGTCCATGTATTTTTGTCCATGAAGACATACTCTCGAGTGCAAGTGACATTACTTTATGTGTTTCAACAATGTCAACGCGTTTGAAATGAATCTAAATGGTACGAAAATTACATAGGGTATATTGATTTTAACAAATAACAACAGAGATGGAAAACATTTTATGGAAGGAAATAAAACGCTCGGGGGTTAAATTTTTATCGTTCTACGATATTTTTTTTATTTAATTTATTTAATAGCTGGCAAACGCACTAACTAGTATATAATGAGGCCGACTAATCTCCATTCGATTTCCTCAGGAATGATTTTTACCTAAGAGTTTTAATTTTGTAATAATTTATCTAGTGAGTAAACTTTTAGCTGTGCCATTGGATTAGCAAACGAATGTTTGTTTACTGAAGGCAGAGTTATTTTCAACTGTCTATAAAATAAAATCTTATCGTTAAAAAATATAAAATTTTACTGTACGAAATTGGAAATCTTTATTTATATAATTCCTCTGTACGTGTGATGTTACCGTACTCCTCCTTAACGGCTTAACCGATTTACTTGCGGTTTTCAGAGAAATATAGATGTTTGCGCTGTTCGTGTTTGTAGATTAAAATCTACAATCGAATATGTAAAAAAGAAGTTAGGAGCGTAAATGTTTTATTCATCGATCTACTAGGATTGCATTCGAGGAGAATGCATTTGCAAAAAATTGAATGATTTTGTTTTTTTGTGTATAAAAAAGTTTGTTTTTGAATATTTACAAAAAGAATTTGTTTTTTGTGGATCTCAATCAGATTCTTTTCTTCAATTCCTTATAATTTCTACCCATTTAATTTTTTTTTATTGGATTTTTGGTAATACTAAAATAATATTCAATTCAACACATTTAAAAAAATCGTATTCCTGCATAAGTACACCCCTTTGTTGGTGAGACGACCGGAGCTTGACGTTTGCAAAAAGAAAGCCATATTTGAAAAAATATTTATTTTATTTTTTGGAATTCAACCATAAACAAATACCTACTTAAATTCAATATATTTTTAATATCAACAATTTTTAGTTTTGGAATTTAATCACACACAAGTACCTAGATGAAAAGTATTTTTCCAAGATGATAGCAGGCAAGCCAACGTTCGGGCAGGACAACGTCTTTCGGGTTCGCTAGTATTTGTGTAAAAACTTGAAGCATCTTCGTCAGTAACTTGTAATTAAAGGTATATAAAAAAACAAAAATAAGAATTTATTTGTTTTTGTACAAAAAATTGCTTTTACGTTACAGACAATTCTGTTAACTTCCTTCGTAAATTGTATTTTTTTTGTTGTGTCACTGTTATTCCCGGGGTGCGGCCTTAAACACCGTTTTACCTATTGATAATAATGTAAATATATTTTTCCAGGATGTTCGAGGATATCCAGCATCAGTAACGACCCTCCGAGAAGACTCCCTCTGCAGTACTTGGACCTGACGGACTGTGCAGGGATAGAAGACCTCGGATTGAAGGCGATAGTCCGCGGGTGTCCACAGTTGGTTTACCTGTACCTAAGGAGGTGCACTCAGATTACAGGTGAGATATTTGGCGCTACGTCCCTTTATAATATTTTAAACTGTATTTCCATAAGGCGAATTTGCTTTTAATTTCATTTGTTTACCTACCTTTTCATTTTTTATATATTAGGTGTTAACATAAGTTGTGTTTTTTTACAAATTTAAAAATGAGCAATAAGCTAAAAACAATTGGCAAAGATTACACGTCATTCGAAAGAATTTTTTCTGCACTACAAGATGTTGTTTGCTTTTAGGTTACATATACTATATTATTTTATTTGATTACAAGCCGTTCAAATGAAATGTCAAGTAGACAAAAGTGAGAATTTTCGACATCTCTTTCCGTTCGCTTCTAATCGAGGGAATTCAGCTGCCAAAGCTGCTCGCCAAGTTTGCGTAGTGTACGATGAAGATGCCATGAATTATTGACTAATTTGTTTAAAAAATGAAGGAGATTATATTATTGGCTGATTTGTTGTATTGCTTTTTATTGTCTTCTCTTATTCTTTTCATTCGGAAAAAAAACAGACATAACTTATTTGAAAACACAATATTAAACAGAATTTTATTTATTTTACAATTCACTCTATTTATTTATATTCTTCCATACTATCTTTCTCAATAAATTGTTTTATTTCTTTGTACTGTATTTCAGGCGGCATTATTTTTTTTGTAATTAACAGTGAAAATCACAAAATTGTCATTTCTAAAATATAAAGAAAATATACGAAGAAACCATTACGCCGTTTCCCGTAAGGGTAGATAGAGAGGATAGAACGCCATATCACTCTTTCTTTGCATACCGATCTTGTTTCCTCTACATTCATACATCTTCTCATGCACGCGCGCCGATGATGCAGAAAACGAGGAAGGCCGAGAAAGACATGGCAAGATCAAGCCCATCAAATACTTGAAGATGGACATGTCAAAAGTCGGAATAATCGGCATGCGCGCATGAGAAGATGTATGCATGCAGAGGAAGCGAGGTATGTATGCAAAGATAGAGTGATATGGCGTTCTATAGTCTCTGCCTACCCCTACGGGAAAACGGCGTGATGGTTTGTTTGTTTATTCAAAATATATCATTTTTAGCGTCAGTCAACATTTGGATAATTTTTTTATTGCACTGTAACTTAATATACAAAATGATTTTGTGTTCATTAAACCCTGTCACATCCGAAACCACGATGATCAGTATGAGCAAGAAGACATATTGGCAAATTAAATTAATTTTTAGAACGAATAAAATTTTAAAAAAAAATATATCAAAAAAGCAAATGGTTGCTTACTTCTGCAGGGGTGAAATGAAGAGGAGGGAGGGGGGAGTCTGATACTGCGCCGCGCTCCCCTCACTTCTCCACTGCAGAAGTAAGCAACCATTTGTTTTTTTAATTTTTTAATTTTTTTAAATTTTCTTTGCTCTAAATATTTTTTTAAGTATGCTAATATGTCTTCTCGCCTATTACTGAACCTCGTGGTTTCGGATGTAACAGGGTTTAAAGAACACCCTGTATAGATAGACCGGGCTGATTGTTTCGACCGTCACTTGCATTTAGCTTCATCTACCATATTATTAGCACACGGAAGAGAAATCGTCGAAAATAAATGGATTTGTGGACGAGTGGGTGCAAACATTGAAATATTCCCACTGTTCAAGGGTTCAATACTCTAGCTTGAACTAGCAACCTTAATGATTTCTAGTCATTATAATGACGAAATTACATTCTAACTGAAATCCAAATGTAGCAATCGATATTTGAGCTCTTAGCTGCGTAAAAAAATCATAAAAACTTCATAAAAAATCAACCCTATGTCATGCTTCATTTACTATAGCATCACTATTTTTACGATAAAGAATTTGGAAATAAATGCAACGACGAGCTTACTATAAACGTTTTGCTTTTTTATTTATCAATTGTACATTATTTAAACTAATAATTACCAACTTCAAATATTTTTTTCTATGTTCTTGTACTTAAGCATAGTTTTTAATTATAGTATTTTTATTTTAAATATATAGTACTATATACAGAGTGACTGGAAATGAACCCGCCATAACAAATTCGCACAAAGAGGAGGTCATTTGCTAATTATTGGATCTTACTTTCACTACCTAAAGTTTTATAGTTTGGAAGATATGTCAATTTTTATACTTTATTGAGATTTTTCCAAAATTTAACCTTCAAGCATTCAGAACATGATGTTTTTCCATTATTTTAGGATTTTTTTATTTTATTTGTTGGTAGCCATAGACATTTTTGATTAAAATACGTCGGAACTTCCCTCAAACTAGGGTTAAAAAATAAAATATTAAGCTTTAAAAAAAAAAGACACTTTACGATCAAATTTAACCTGAAATAAACAAAAACTACGGTGTTTCAATAATTGATTCTACTCTCAGTTAGTTCTCTAGCTCGTCACCTTTTTTTTAAATGGAAATTCCGACGTATTTTAATCACAAAACGTTAATGACTTCCAAAAAATGAAAAAAATAAAGTTCTGAATGCTTGAAGGTCAAATTTTGGAAAAAATCTTAGTAACATATAAAAATTGACATATCTCCCAAACTTTAAAACTTTAGCTAGTGAAAATAAGATCCAATAATTAGCAAATGACCTCCTCTATATGCGAATTTGCTATGGCTGGTTCAGTTCCAGTCATCCTGTAAAATGAACAATTTTTATTGAGTTTTCATCGTAAGTTTTTATCTGAAATGCACTCAACGCGATGAAAAATTTTTTTTTTGTATTCAAATGAATGAATGAATAAATAAATAAAAATAATTTCTGTAAAACTTTTCTATTTTGCTTCTTCGCGAGAGTTGCTAATGTATTTTTTTTCTTTTCAGATGACGGTCTTAAATTTGTACCATCTTTCTGTTCCGGTCTTCGAGAGCTTTCGGTGTCAGATTGTTCACACATCACCGACTTCGGACTTTACGAACTTTCAAAGCTGGGAGCCACTCTTCGCTACCTGTCTGTCGCCAAATGCGACCAAATAAGCGACGCAGGCCTCAAAGTGATAGCCAGGAGGTGTTACAAGTTGAGATACCTGAATGCGAGAGGCTGCGAAGCCGTTAGCGATGATGCCATAACAGTTTTAGCAAGGTTTTGTCCCAGATTAAGGGCTTTAGACATAGGAAAATGTGACGTTAGCGACGCTGGGCTCAGAGCTTTGGCTGAAAGCTGTCCTAACCTGAAAAAACTGAGCTTGAGAAATTGTGATTTGGTGACGGACAGAGGGGTGCAATGTGTAGCTTATTACTGCAGAGGCTTGCAACAGTTGAATATTCAGGATTGCCAAATATCCTTGGAAGGATATAGAGCAGTGAAGAAGTATTGTAAACGGTGTGTCATCGAACATACGAATCCAGGATTTTATTAAATAAATTACTTAACTATTAACTAAAAAATAGTTTTGGTTATATTTATAATCTTGTGAAAAAACATTTTTAAATACATATGTACTTTTACTAATTATACAAAAATATCGTGCTAAGCTAACCTTACTTATGGTGCTATGTATCTCTTTGAAAAAATAAGTTTATCCACTAGAAAATGTCGAACGTACATATTTTAATGTGAATACTCTGCATGGAATATAAACACTATTATATCTTTGATTGGCGGACTTAACAGTACAGCTGCATTTTGCTCATTTCACGATTTATATGGGGAAATGTTCCTTTGTTTGCCTTCATCATTGCCATTACTAGTACACTTATACTAATACAAAAACTAAAATAAACAACTTGTGCCTATGAAATTTTGATATTTAATTGAATAAGAATGCGCATATTTGTCATATTTTAAGTGGCACAAACAGTATAAAATGGTCTCAGGAATATGAGTAGACTCCTTTCTATCATTTATTGAGTGGTTATATAGGTTAGTTCTTTTAAAAAAAAAAATTAAAAATTTTATAAATATAATTCCTCTGTACGTGTGATGTCACCGTACTCCTCCTAAACTGCTTAACCGATTTACGTGTGGTTTTCAGAGAAATATAGATCTTTGCGCTGTGCATCTTAGATATTAAAATCTTCAATTGAATATGTTAAAAAGAAGCTAGGAGCATAAATGTTTTATTCATCGATCTACCAGGGTTGTATTCGAGGAGAATGCATTTGCAAAAAAATAGAAAGATGTTGTTTTTTTTGTGTATAAAAAAGTTTGTTTTTAAATGTTTACAAACAGTATTTGTTTTTTGTGGATCTCAAGCAGATTTTTTCCTTAAATTCCTTATAATTTCTACCCATTTATTTCTTTTTAGTGGATTTTTAGTAAAAGTAAAATAACATTAAATTCAATACATTTTTAAAAATCGTATTCCTACAAAAGTACATCCCTTTGTTGGTGAGACGACCGGAGTTTGACGTTTGCAAAAAGAATGCCACATTTGAAAAAATATTTATGTTATGTTTTGGAATTCAACCATAAACAAGTACCTACTTAAATTAAATATTTTTTTAATATTGTCAATTTTTAGTTTTGTAATGTAATCATTAACAAGTACCTTGGTATCTACTTATCAATGCAAAGTCTTTTCCAATGCTAATAACAGGCAAGCCAACGTTCGGGCAGGACAACGTCTGTCGGGTCCGCTAGTTATTAACAAACAATATAATACAAAAAGTAAATATTATACTTCCAGGAGTAATTAAAGAAACTCACTTGGGAACGTACACAAGAAAAACCATTTTTTTGACCATACATAATATCATACATATATTAATACATCCGAAATAGAAAGAAAACATTATTGTATAAGAAACATAAAACACCATCTAGAAAAATTACATTAATCACTATCAAAAAGATTTCAGAAATATTTTTTAATTGCGACACTTCTGGATTTTTAATTCAATTTTTCGTGTTTTAGCTCATCGGGCAGTGTAATATATTCGGAATGGTCAATATTTTCCAAGGACCTACTGCCGAACTTTGTTTAGCGGAACTTAGACGCATGAAGATTCTCCGAGTAAACTCATTTCATTATCACTAGTAGTATAAGTAGACTCATTTCTGTTCCATTTTTAATGGTTCAAGTACTCTATAATATACATATTATGACAAATATTTCTGTTACTTGTACAAATTACTCGAATGTGAATTGATCTTTGAATAATAACTCATTTTGCTAAATATGAGTCTCATAGCTAAATAATTAGGTTCATTTAAAAATCCTCTTTTTTTGCTTTTCTGAAAAGTTTCATTTTTGCAGTTATACTTTATTGTCTGCCCATCAAAGATATTACCCACAAACATTTCGATGCGATGTTTTATAATCCAATTTTGTGTCAGGAAAAAAATAAAATTAATTTTTCATATTTATTAACAAATCTATTTACTAATTCACTTTGTTAACAGCTTTTAAGATTTCTAAAAATAATAATACGAGTAGCAGCAAATTTACATGTTATTTATGGTTTTAAAAAAGGCACTGCATTTGTACGCCGCATACGCATTTAATATTAATACGCATATTTTTGGTTCTTTTATGCCATCTTCATTTAACGATTTTCAATACAAACAATACTTTCAACTCATAATAATACATTAAAAGTAACAGTACGGTATTTCAGAAAATGTATTGTATAAAATAACATCAACACATCCTCCAACATTTTTTTTTCTCAATCTGTCTACGTTACAATTTTAGCAAGGCACGTTTTATTTTGTGAACAAAGGAAAATCGTTTGTTGTTTGTATCCTTTCAAATGAAATATTTGAATGATTTTTTTGTCAAGTTTGTAATTTGCATAACATTAAAGAACAAAATTGATTTGCGAATTCTTGCAATATTTTTTTTGCTATGTATGAATGAATAAATTCCAGTTTTCAAAGAGCAAGTATTTGCATACAATCACGAAGAAATAATGATATAATGGCATGTGTTATTTACCTTTAATGTCAACTTACCTTGCCAGTGCTGTAAGAAAATAGATTTGTTAATTTGACTCGAAAATAAACGCACGAAGGACATTTATAACAAATTGAACAACTTGCAAACTAACGAAATATGATTTGAATTTATTGCACGAGATAAGGGAAACATATTTGTGAAGAGGAATATGGGAAGTATAGGTATATACAAGTCTTATGCCCTATCATTGGTTGGTTTAAATGGCCAATGGAACATTTTTTATTCAAATGATAAATCTGACAAATACGCGACAAACACATGTCAAAAATCGGAAAATCTGCGTGCGCGCAAGATATGAATACGCAAATACAGAATGAGGAAGTTCAGTTGCTTCTTTTTATTTGTTTATAAAATATTTAACCAAGCTAAAAATTTTTAGTGTCATATTATCAGCGCTCTGAATTTAAAAAGTTTTGTAATTTTGAAATAACTCCGCCCGTGACGTCGCGAGTTGTCGTAGATAAGTTGTGTTGACATTTAAAAGTAGAACCCCATAGCTGTCAAAATATGCCAAACGTTGAAAAAAATGGGTACCCAAAAACCGAAAATTTATCACAACCCAAAACGACGCTATAATTAATTAATTATGGCCAGTCGGCATTGTTCACGATGTTTCAAAGTAGTTGATTTTTATTGACACAGTTTTATTGATTTTTTCATGCATTGTCGAAAAACTTTATCGGACAATTAAATACTTTAATTTTTATCGCGTGTAAGGAAACATTTTTTGCATCTTATTTCCCGTAGAACTGAACTTTCTCACTTTGTATTTAAAACTCATTTCAGAATTTACTATCCAAATGCTGCTAAAAAAAAGAAAAAAATATAAAAAATATTTAATTGTAACTGTACATTTTTTATACTACATATGTACAAAAATAGCACTAAAAATACATTCTTCTGTAAAATTAACTAAATTCATGAATTATACTAAGTATTATACTAACATGTTATTTAATCCTTAATAACGAACAATAACAAATAACTTATACATAAAAAGTCAAATTAATGGAAGTATGAATTGTAAATAAATAGATTTAATGCTTATTTTTAATAATTTAATACAACAAATTGTATTTTAAAAATGTTATCTTCATTTGTTTCAGGCTGTTAGAAATAAATACTAATTTTATTATTTATTAAATTTTGTTTTTGTTATTTCTGAATAAAACTTTTATAACTTAATTTATATCCTGATTGTAAATATGTTAAAATGTGTTTAATTAATATTGTGATTTGCCATTTTTGATTATTGTGAGAGTGGGAGTCTTCTTATGTGTTCATACATACAAAATAAAATAAAATATTTAAATATAAACTTGGCGTTATTACATTTTATAACCTATCCCGAATACGTAATATTAGTGAATAAACAAAAAACATTTATTATATTCACTGCAAAAAACGCAAGTCTACACATACATGTATTAAAAATATTTTTAAACTCGAGAGGATAGGCAGTGGTTGAGAATTTGATGGGTAATCTGAATGAATATGAATGGGATGAATGGGTATTCTAACGTTATTTTTCCGTCACTTTCCCGCAAATGCCTCCCCGACACTGAGCGAAAAAGACAACTGCACGTCGGACTGATTATGCCTTACTTAAATCGACTATTTGTTTTTAAATAAAGACTACCAGAATTAATTTTTCTATGTCGGTACTTTTCGGGTTTTTAAAAAATAGATATCAAATTTGTATACCGCACGTCTGAAGACGGCAGATAAAACCTGAAATGTTAAAGGGTTTTTGGATGGTCCTAGCTACCATTAGAAATAATTTATAAAAAAAAAAACTTGGAGATACGCCAAGGACCACGAGATAAAAAATAAATATAAACAAATGTAGTAAAGGCATGGCTAGATACTTATTACTTAACTCTTAATAAATCTAAAACTAACTTCATTCCATTTCAAATCAGTTCTTGAAACTATTCACAAAATGCTTATCTTAACATCAAACTGCATAGTAATAATTGTCTTTAAAGTGCTCATTGTAATTGCCCAATATTGGATAGAACAGACCATGTCAAATACATGGGAGTTATTATTAATATAAATTTAAAGTGGACACAGCAGATTAAAAATATAACTAACAAACTTGAAGGACTAACGTATTTATTCAAAACAATTCGAAATATAATTAACGTACAGGAACCTTTAAATATTTATTTTGCATTGAGTCAATCAATTTTGGAGTACGGTATAATCGGTTGGGGTGGTACGAAAGACACAGTTTTAAATAGTGTATTTGTTATACAAAAATCCATATAATAAAAAAAATACTCCCGAAAGAGTCCCGATACAGACATCTACTGAAGAAATATTCCACAAATCACAACTTATGACACCACCAAAACAATTATACCCTAAAACAATACTCACTTACAGATTAAAAAATTACTCTTACTCAAATGAAAGATATAACCCCTACAATATATCACAAACAAATAATATAATCACTAGATCTCCAACACAAAGACAACGCAAACAAATACAAACTAATACCACTTTCGGACAAAGGGATTTTGAGTAATATTCAATTCAAAACTAAAATCTACTTCCACTGTCTATTAA
Organism: Micrasema longulum; assembly: GCF_059751315.1. NCBI lineage: Eukaryota > Metazoa > Arthropoda > Insecta > Trichoptera > Brachycentridae > Micrasema > Micrasema longulum. Next base: position 500,398 of record NW_028277469.1, on the reverse strand, counting down.
AACAATTAGTAACGAGAAAATGCTTAAAAAGGCTATAAAAAAATGGATAGTGGAGCTAGGTAGAAGTAAAATTGATTGTCTCATTCGCTCAAATCAATATTGAATGTGTCGTCAGCACGGGTAACCCCAGTGAGGTCACATTATTTTTATTATTAATTATAAGATACAATTAATTATGTAAGAGAAAAATATGGCTAAATAAATATATATAAATAAATAAATAAATAAATAGAGATACGACAAGACACGCCAAAGACACAAAAGACATGAAAATCGAAGAATACTTTTTTATGAGGAAAAGTGTTCTGCGTTTCCACTTAAGTGGCTATATCCTATATACAGTTAGATTTTTTTTAAAATCGATTTTATTTATTATTATTTTCGTAGTGTACACATATTTAAGTACACACAGAGAAAATTTTAAGTCTATTCGGGGATAATTTTCAAAGCTACCGCATATTTGTAAAGACGTGTCAGAGCGTTTGAAGGTAGGAAGCTGGAGCGGCAACGCTTACCTAGAACGCTGTCCCTTTTAATTACCTGCCTATTTAGAGCACACGAGAGGGAAGAATGATCCGCAGAAAACACCAACTCGAGTTATTAGAAGCTGCAGAAGGGGTAGAGGGTGTATTATATGGCCCTGGAATAGACGACTCGATATAAGTTATATAAAAAATACTCGATTTAAAGTACTTTTGAAACTTTATATGGGTTTTTCTCACAACTGTGTTTTTGAAATTGGCGTCCAAGATTTCTCGGAAACGGCTAAACCGATCAGTCTCAAATTTGAACTCAAGCTTTTAAAAAAATTTTTGGTAACTAATCGAAGGTTTTTTTCCACGGATGAATAAATCTTTTTTCATAAACAATTTAAGGCCAAAACGTATAATAGGTATAAAATTATTTTTTTTGGCTTAGCTTAATAGTCTATTAACAAAACTCTGAGCTTCCTAATTGTCACTAAGCCATACTTCAAATTTTATGTCTTTTCGGGAACCAATAACTAAAATATTAAAAAGTAAACTTGCGTGCATTAAAAAAATAAATTAGTCCTCAAAGCAAAACAACATAATTTATTTTATTCGCTTTATAAAAGATAAATAAGTACGTTGTAAAATCATATATCTTATTCCATAAGGTTGGTCAATGGTTTCTCATTCGGCATTACGGATTGACATCTAGCGCCGTAAAGTAAAACTAACAATGTCAGGTGATTTAGTTCACTGCTCTGCACTGTACGAAAACATATCAAGATGGATGATTATGAGCCTTGGCAATTTATATGTAGATGGCGTGCAAAGCATTATTATTAAATTTAACAGTAAGTTTAAAAGGACAACATATTCACAATACATAGGTAAGGTATATATTTTCATTAAGACAATAAGACAAGACATTAAGACATAATACATTTCTTTGTGTGAAATAGAGTCAGAATCCTGGACAAGTGTTTTCGACTCGATGATTTCTGTCAGGTAAAAATCCTGAAAAGAATAAAATAGGTACCTATCCAATTCATCGGTACTGCCCAGTTTTTCGATACCCTTTAATTTGATTGTATGATATCTGATCGTTCTGTGGAGTTATTTGACTAAGTACATTTTTTGTGATTCATATGATAGTCATATACACCATAGTGCAACATAATCGTAATATGGAGAGTTTTATTGTCTACTGATAGGAAAAGTTTCGTTATGGCGCAATGGCGCATAATGCAGCCAATCCTTGCCTTGCCTCTCTGGGATGGTTTTGATTAGGTGCCTCCCTTCTTTGATTCTGCTGAGAACCTCGTCATTAGTGATGTGGTCTCTCCAGGAAATTTCTATTATTCTCCTGTAGCATAACATCTCAAAGGTCTATAGTTTTTTATCTTTTTCGGTAAGGCACCATGTCACACATCATTAGGTAAATCAATATTCTCCATACTTATGTCTTGACAAGTTGCTTGCGGAGCTTTATGCCTATGTTGTTTGACTCGAAAATCTTTAATTTTTTGTTGAACGCCAGTCTTGCTTGATGTATGCAGCAGTCGACTTCTCTTATTTTTCGGATTCCAAGGAACACAAACTCTTTTGCGTTTTTCAGTGTTGCTCCTAACATTACTACATTTATTTGCCGACCATTACGGGCCACAGTCATCACATTATTTTGCTCCTGTTTATTTTCATGTTATATTTGTAATTTAGTACATTCTCCATAGCTGTCAGAACTTCTGCGAGTTATCATTTCCTAAATAAATAAAAATTTAGTATCATCACTTAAAGTGCCGACAATTGTATGCATTACACTAGTTTGCGCAATCGCCTAACATGCTTAAGGTCCCGGGATTGATTCTTGGGAAAGTCGATTTAAAATATTTATTCGAAAGGTGGTGAAAACACTCAGAATTTCATTGTACCTGAAGCAATAGTCGAAAACACCTGACAAGGGAACTGGTTCTATTCCACACAGAACTGTATTTTTTATTTTGCCTGGACATGAAAAGATTAGAAAAAATCTAAAAGGGAGAAATAATTAGTTACTTAGCCCTTTTCTTGAGTCCAATGGTGTTTGGACTTCTACGATTCCTGTCCCGCTACCCTTTGCCACCTTGGAACTGCAACCCTTCTGATGTTGCCGGACCATCCGGTCTGAGGTTTCTTTACGCGTCTGCGACCTGTTCTCGGCTTCTTGTCCATCACTTTGTTCGCCCGTCTACGTAACAAGTAGTTACACCACATTGACTATATTTGGGCGTTGTGTAAAATTAAATAAATAAAAGTTATAAATAAACATGTGTTCCACGTTGGATTTATTTGCTACCTACTGGGCCCTGGTTAAGACGTTGCGATGCTTATTGTGGGTAGGTACCACATTTTTGTCTCCGGCCCAACATAGTACTTTATTCAAATGCATATAACAAAAAAACGAATAAGAACCGAACTGTCATCGTGCATGTGCTTTTGATATTCTAGTTGCGATTGCAAATAAGTTATTTTTGAGATCAATAACTCACTTAATCTACTGTGTCATGTAATGATATAATAATAATAATCATCAAAGAACCGCGTCAAGTGCCCCCCCTTTCTGACCACAGGATCTGATCTGATTCTGACTGCCGCGAGAGAAGTTCCAACCAATAAGGTGTCAGAACCCCAGCACAAGTTAGGAAATTGCATTCATTGAATCAGAATTTCGTGGCAAGTAAAGATAACGAATCCCGCGAATCAGACCGATTTCGAGTGTTCATCTGCCAACAAGCAAGTAGCGCGATCAACTAGGATTAGTTATTTTACAAGGTCAAAACCTTACACTACTGTTAGAGCAATTAGAAGGAACATTCTCATTGTTGTAAATATTGGCATTGTACCTGCATAATAAACAAGACAAAAAATGAACAAATATACACATAAAAATACTGTATATTATATCGTAGTTCCTATTTGCTCGAAACAATCACAATTCGTAGGGACGTAGTACATTTTTCTGTATTGATAAAACTCAACAATTCTATTTGAATATACATGTTCATAATATTAAAATTGAAGACAAAAGAAACAAAACAAAACACAACACATTTTCAATATGTATCTTTTTTGGGTAATCCTTCGTAAATTGGATTCGTTCCCCGTTACCCACAAGGAAAACATGTTAAGACTGTGATTTAAAAAAAAAAAACAATGTTTTATTTCAATCATATATTATGTAAACTTAAACTCAGTATTTCACTAAAGTAAACGTTTTGAAATGAAGGTATCAGAGCTAAAGCCATACGATAAAAACTAGAATGTTTATAAAAAAATCATTTTCGTTACTAACAATTGAGTTACATACAAAATATTATTCGTAAAGGATATTGCCATATTAACTTAGCAAAGTATAACCACTTTCTTTTCCTTTTTCCAAGGGTTTCTAGCACAATCGTGTTACGACGCGACATAACACGATTGGATTAGAATTTATGAGTTCCGAATTTGTAGAGAAGTAGAAATTCAAAAATACGCAGAATATTTAATGTAGATTTCCAAATAATTTAACTTTACACAGATGCGTACAACTGCAGCTTTAAATCAGTATTCAATAATAGAAAAAATCTTTAATAATCTTCCGGAAATCTTAAAATAGCAAATATGAAAATCTAAATTAAAAAAACAAACGAAACCCACCCTATCCTGAACTCCATGCATAGAAATATTGTGTACCTTTTAAAATATAATACATAATTTTAAAGAATAAGTTTAAGATACTAAAAATGAAATAAAATATAATACATATATAAATAAAAATGAATGTAAAACGAACTCCCTGTCTAAATACGAGTTTTCACTCTATTAGAGAGGTAGAAACGTAATGAATTATTATGTATGTTCAAAACATTTGTAATTCTATACTTAATAAATAAAAATATAAAAAAAACTATGTTTAAGGTGATCGTGGCGTAATGGTCAGCGTGTTTGCCTACTATGCAAGAGGTCTCGGGTTCGATTCCCGACATAGTTGAAATGAAATATTGATTTAAAGGGTGTTTTCACACAGGAATATTTCATAGTCCCTGGACTGGTGCCTGAACCATAAGACTGATCCGAAATAGTGATCCGAAACTATTTAAGAAGTGCGAGGCCATGTCAGTTATTGCTGAAAAGTCTTCTTTTGGTACCAATTTCCAGAAATCTGCAAAGTCTTCTGAAGAATGTTGTAGTTTCGAAGATAATTTTTCGGCAAAAAGGTTTTTTAGGGCAAAATAATTTTGTAGTTCAATGAGTTCTAACTAAATATTGGCAGTAAAGCTAATTATTTTAGTCAAACTAATTATGAACGGATTTATTAAAATTAGTATATTTTGTTTCTTACTCTCTAAGTGGGCCATTCAAAATTAGCAGGCGGGCATCAATGTGACCCACGGGCCTGGGGTTGAGCTGCCTCGCTTTAAGCTCTTCTGTAACTCTACTTAATATTATTATGGCAGAAATAATACAATTCCACTTAGTAAAGATGGATTCGCCAATAAAACACAATATCGGTGGAAATTATACATAAACATGCCATTGATTCAGCCAACTTAATTAAATACTTAATAAAGTTTATTGCGTAAACAACTCATTGGCCGAAACTTAGTAATATCAAATGTTCTGCCAATAAATATATATCTATTGTATGTTCATTATTCTACCGATGAAGTGCAAAATGTGAGTTAATACATGGTTATATAATAATTTTAATGAAAATCAATATATACATATTATAACTGAGACGAAGAACATTCTAGAGAAGAGAATATAGAAATCTAGGCATCTACAGGGCGTACACACTGTGTAACATTCACTATTCTGTCTATATTTGAACATATATATTTCTTAAATTCTTCCATCTGTTGATGTAAAATCAAGTTATTTTCTCATTATCGTTCCCTTTCCGCACCTTATGGTGCATAGGGCACTGCATTAATACACTAAGTGCAGCGTATCTTGATTATTTTTGTTACATGAAGGCAAGATGGGCAGTCTTACGCTTCAGGTACCAGTCCAGGGACTATGAAATATTCTAGTGTGAAAACACCCCTTTAAATAAATATTTCACATCAACCATGTCGGGAATCGAACCCGAAACCTCTTGCATGGCAGGCTAACGCGCCGACCATTATACACCACGAGGCCGACAAGCTAAGTAAAATATGCCAGAATAGACGTGTGTTGCGGTCCATTCTCTCTGCCTAACCCTACGGAGAAATGGCGTGATGGTAGTAGTAGTAGTAACATCATAAAATAAAGTAATATAATAGCAGAAAAATCCTGTTTTTGAAATATAAACCTTGTATTTAATAAGCAAGGAAAAAAATAATGCAACTCTCATATAGAAATTTAAAAAAAACTAGGAACATCAAACTCAAAATATTGTTTAAAAATTGCATCTGGTCCAAGAATTAAAAAAAAAAAAAAACGTATTAAGGCATTGCCTAGTATGTAGGTAAAACAATTCAATCAGATGAATCTCACCTGCATCGATAAATGCTTCAGCTCTTTGACTTCAAAAATCCTAAACCAGCCAATGACAGACCATGAACCTTGTAGATGGCTAGATTTCTATATTCTTTTCTCTAAAATGTTCTTCGTCTTTGTTGTAATATGTTCATATAAGAATATTCTTTACAGATATTCACATAGTCGTTAAAAGTAGTTATCACGCGCCATTGTTCTTGGACTTTGCAACTGTGGTGATTGGACTCATAAAGGTAATAAACCCAAATCATCGATCGAACATCCCATTTCCAAGATAAACAATAACGAATTATCCAAGTACCTTAGTCTTGTACATGACGCCTAAGGCAATACAGTCGGTCCAAATATATGAAAAAAAAAATGTATATTATATTATGTTAATAATATTATTCTATATTTTGTACATACTCGTATATAGATTCAATTAACGCAATTGAAAGTTTGATACCAATTGTCGTATTTAGTCCAAATTGATATGTACGTATACATTATTATTGTTGTGTTTCGGTTTCTGTAAATTGTGAGGACAGAGAATTTTGATAAATAGGCATTCGAACATTGTTTTCCTGTCACTGTCTTGCAGATGCCTCCCCGATACTGTGTGAAAAAGGTAACGGCATGTCAGACCTTTTGTTAGAATAGACAAAATCGTCGATTCGCTGTCCCGTTTTCCGCACCTCAAAACTGAATCGATTTTTTTTTAGACGGATATCAGAATAAAATTTTCGGTATCGGTACGTGTTGCATTTTTCAAAAAAAGTTATATTTGTGTACTTTGCGCCCGAAGACAGCAGATAAAACTGTGTTTTTACGAGTTTTTGGATGGTTCTGGTTCCAATAATAAATCATTTTTCAAAAAACGAAACAATAAAGACATACCGAAGATTAATATCTTTAATGCTTAAAAACTCACTGCTCTAGTAACATAATCCAGAGAGAAAATAAGGGAATACGTTTGCATGAACTAAAGTCGGACAGCGTTTCCTCTTAAGATTAAACATTATTAAGTATACTTACAAAACTTTTCTTCATAATGCTTTTAAGTAACCAAAGAAACAGGTTCGGTTTTTTTTAAATAAAACCATTAACCTATCAATACACATAGACGCACCCGAAACCCTCTAAAATTATGACACATGCCCAAACGCTCACTCCTGCCCTACACGTATTTATTCGTCCATGAACAGCCAGCTGGTTTTTGACATGACCTTGACATTTAATTCAAAACGGAAATGCTTGGTTGCGTCGTAAAACCATGTAAAAACCGTTCGGATAAACGTAAAACAGATGGTGTAACTTTTCAATGGTAAGTAGGTACCTACTTGTTTATGATTGAATTCTACGATTTAAAATAAATCATTTTTAAATAATGAATTTAAGTTGGTACCTAGATACTTGTTTATGGTTGAAGTCTAAAACTTTAAATAATTAATTTTCAAATATGGAATTCTGTTTGCAAATCGTCGCATTAGGGAACAAGGTTCTATCAAACAAAGTATATTTTTTTACTTAATTATAATTATTTACTGACAGTTCTTGATGAAATTCCATTGTAATGACCTAATAACTCATATTTACATATTAGTTTTGTGCTTACTAAAAATACTTGGTACAATTCTACTTATTTTTTCGACCGATTAGCGCTTTCACCTTCTAATAGGCATCTTTAGACTAGTAAACATTATACATTGGAATAAGGGGAAGTGTACCAAGTATTTTTAATTAGAAACTTATATGCCATCCCCTCTCCCCTCTTCATAGTAAAGTGTTAATTTTTTTATTATATGTTTTTATTTTGTTAATCTTTGTTGTTAATTTTTGTGTAAAATTGTAAGATTCAATATGTGTATGTATTTATAATTTTCTCAAACTGAATGGTTTGGGTAGGTGGGAAGAAATTGCCTTAAGGCAATATTCCCGCCCTTATATGTATATATATTGTGTATATAAAGTGTCAAATAAATAAATATATGTAAATACAAGTTATTACATGATGTTATTTTACATTTAATTTTTATTATTTTACGATTTACATATTGGTTCTATCTGCATAAAAATTCATAATAAAAACGAAATAGATACTTAAGTATTATTACGTTTATTAAGACAATATTAATAAAAAAATAGTGGATAAAATAATAAGTCTTAATTTCAAACATTCATGTCTCAAAAAAAATATGAATCTACACATAATCCAAAGGCCCTTATTTCATTATATTATACATTTGTCAGAAGCCATTTGGAATACGCCTCTCATATATGGAATCCCTAGTATACCATATATATAAGTAGAATAGAAAATATTCAAAACAAATTTATAAAGTACCTTAAATACAAAACCGGTATTTCTTATGTATCTACTCTGACTGCCTCCACCATCCATGGAATCATTTCTCTACAATACCGCAGAGTGTGTGCGGACCAACTACTGCTTTACAAAATTATGACAGGAATGGTCTACTGTACAGAGCTGCTTGGTTTAATAACAATACATGTGCCAGCCAGGATTTGTAGACGGTACCACCTATTTCATGTACCAATAAGTAAAACATCGTATGTTAAAAATGCTTTTTTTTGTAGGACTTTTTCAATGTACACAAAATTTAAAAATATAGATTACACAAACATCACTCTGTCAGATTTAAAATTTACACTAAAAATGTATTATGTAACTTAGTAGACATTATAATAATAAATGTGTACATCTCCCCTCCCCTCCTTATCCTCTCTTCGAGCATTTTTGTCCTTATCCCGCCCAATTTACAGTAACTTAATGTTCTTAAAATAAATATTAAAAAATCCTTGATTATTGAGTACATGAAAATAACATTTGTATATGTATTTATTTGATATGTAATATTTTCTTTACTAACTTTGTATACTATGTGGAAATCTGTTATTAGTTCTGAGTTTATACACTATATCTGTTTGTTTGCTAAAAATATGTATGTAGAACTGTTGATTTCCCAAATAAAATAAAATAAAATAAAAAAACCTTGTTTCCCCAATGCGACGAAATGTCAAACTCCGCTCTTCTCACCAACAGGGTTGCACTTTATTTAGGAATGTGATTTTCTTAGATATATTTTCTTTGGTCAAAACAATTTTGCAACTATATATTTATTGTTGTCAATTTCTGAACCCAAACTGAGTGTCATGTAAATCTCGCTCACACATTATTGGTCTTATTCTGGCATGTATTATTAAGATTTCAATTTACGAGTATAGCTCAGAAGACTATTAAGGCGATGTCATTACATTTTTTCGGGTGTTGTTTTTCGGATAATGTAATAAATATTGATTTCAACCAATCTTGGGGGATAATCCCTGTGTCGTGTATGTTATTACACAGTCTAAGCAAACAATCAATATTATTTTCATTGATTAATTTAACAATCTCCGCGGGGATTTCGTCAGGTCCATATGCTTTTCTAGGCTTAGACAGCAGGACCTTGACATATTCTGGTATTTTAACGCCAGTGTGAAAATCTTGTAAAAGTGTTATTATGTAATCTTCCCATCTTTTTAAAATAACAGAATCTTCTAAGATCACGTTATTGGATTCGTCTGAAAGACAGGTAGGTTTAAGTTTCCTTCTACCAGTCAGTTCTTTTATTTTTTTTTGCAGATTAAACGCATCATGCATCTGGCCATATTGTTCTAATTCATCACTCTGTCTCTTTATCCACTCATCTTTAGCTTTTTTAATATCTCGCTTGATAATCCTTCGTAGGTTTTTGTATTCAATGCAACAAACAAACAAACAAACAAACCCTGGTACCAGGAACTCTACGTTGTTCCATTAATTTCAAAATATGTTCTGTCATCCATCGTTTCTTGAATGTATTTCCATTAAACTAAATACACCTTAATTCAATATATATATGAAACTACACAATACACAAATTCATTATCTCTGTCCCTAATACGGAAACAGCATTTCGCTAAAAAAGTGTAGATGCTTCCAGTTTCCCTGAAACTTTCAGCCAACTCATCAAACATTTATAGACCTTTAAATAAAAGGTTGTGGACTATGATTTTCTCTTACAACCAATAAGTTTTAAATTTGAAGACTGCAAAATAGCGTAAAAAGGTTTTTGAGAGAAAATAATACCAGGTAAGTATTTTATTTAGGTGCAGACGACTCATTATAATGAGAAAGTTCAGTGCTACGAGAAATTGGATAAACAAAATGTTTTCTTTCACGCGATAAAATTACACCATTAAATTGTAATTATACATTTTAATCTTAGTGTATTCACACGCCGCTGGCTAATTGAGTCCCCCTTTGGAGAAAAAACATTTTATGGTTATTAACCACGAAGTTAGCTACAAACTACAGCAATACAACAGACCGTAGGTACTCGGATCAAGGATTGCAAGTACAAACCGAAACCGTCCGTTACACATTTGTTGATAAACTAAAAATCAAACCAAAAGTATGGAACGGTTTTGTTTTATGCAATAGAGCTAAAGGGCTTCTCTAGTGAATTATTACTCAGAGATTTAAATACTACTTTGATCGACGTCAGTAGTTCTTATGAATCAACCGATGATGGTGTTGTGATAGGTTTCCGAAACTAACTGAAGAGACTTTGTGACGTCACACGGGGAGTAATTTCAAAATTATAAAAACCACAGAACTTCCCCATCACAAGTTTGTTAGTAATGAGGAACTTCAGCCCTACGGGAAATTGGATACAAAAAATGTTTTCTTACGTGGGGTAAAAATTAGAGCATTAAATTGTACCGCAAAGTTTCTTGAAAATGTACTGAAAAATAATAAAAAATATTTTGATAAAAACGCACTACTTTAAATGACGTCACTGGTTCATGTGAATCAACCTATGATCTGAGAGTTTTGGAAGATTTCCGGTCTGCTTGTCGCTTCTGGACCAATGGGAAGAACTGAATGAGAAAAAGCGGAAATGAACCTCTGACGTTACACGCGGAGTTATTTTAGAAATACAAAACTTTGAAAAATCGTAGCACCGATAATACGATATATAAAAATTAAAAAAATATTTTTCTGACTTAGTTTAACAGTCTATTAACAAATAAAAAAAAACACTGAACTTCCTCATTATATGTTGTCTGATCCTAAATATTGAAAATGATGAAAACGATTAAGCAGTCCTGAAGACTTAATCAAGGGTTTCTGTAGATGATTTTATAAAAAGTTGTGGGTTTCATCCAAAAATATCTACTGAAAAAAAAAAATTCAAATTTCTCCACGGAAATAATCCGCCTTGTGAAATATGCAGAGAAAATCTCCGGAAAATCCTGTTACAACAAATAGCCTGTAGCTTGTAGGTTTCCCCTACTAACTCCTACGAAATATCACCGTAGTCTATTTCTGTGTGTTTCTTCAGTATCGTGTTGCTATTGTGCCATGTTGTACCCCAGGATGACAATAGTTAGTTAGCCACGAAGGGATGAACATTGTTGGAAGGCGAGAAAGCTCACGAAATAACCATTAGTTTGTGTGCCTATTTGACTAATAATAAACGTAATTTATTATACAAGGACCAAAATTCTAGTTAACACATGGCATGTTTTGAATTTAAAGAGGTAGGTATACCTTTTTTAAAACCAAACTCACATACCTACTCGTACTTACATGTACCTATTTTATCTATTTAATTTTTTATTTATTAGGGATATCAACAGTAATACAAGTAAAAAAAATATGACAAATAAAATATACAGAGAATATAATCAATGACAGGTATCCACAGAAATACATTAAATACTCGTACAATACATGCTAGTGTGTTTGTGTTAGTGTAAGTGTGTGAGAGGGTGGGTGAGTGGGTGTTATAATGGAATGAGGGTGGACGGTGTAAAACATATAAAAATACGTAAAATATTAAGAATTAGAGAAAAGGTAAGATTTTATTATAAAACTAAGTAAGAAAAAAAAGTTTGTTTAAAACGTGCATTTCTTTTTGTTGCCGATTTTGATGTTTTTTTTTGTTTGTGCCAGAATGGTTTAGATTTAGATTCACAATAGGGTAATATCACGTTTTTTTTATTATTCCATTTTAAAAGCAATAAGGGTCTACAAAATACGGTGGAGTAAATAATATTTTTTTTACTAATTAGTGGTATAAAAAATATTTTTAAATTTGAAATTTTGAATTCCCGCAAAAAACGGCTATTGCATTGGCCACGCCCCTAATACGTCACGATTCATGTTTTTTAAACTTTATTCCGAACCGTTTGATTTTTTTTAGAACATCGTTCATGAATATTGACGTCACAATTATCAATGCCAAACATGTCACGTTCTTCTAGTGACATATTTTCTATTATTATTTATTTTTTAAAGTTATACATGAAAACATTTCTCCATAATATCCATATTGATTTTGAAAGTATAATTTAATGTGCCAAATCCATTTAAAATATTTTTATCAATATTTGTAGAACGAGATATTTATCTATTGGATCCGGTAGATGGAAAATATGAATATCGTAAAAACGTTTGCTAAAACAAACAGGCAAGCCAACGTTCGGGCAGGACAACGTATGTCGGGTCCGCTAGATTATTATATATTTATAGGAACATAAATAAAAGAATCTGGACAAAAAGAACACGAATACACGAAGTAAAGACAAATAAGGACAATAAAACGATGGTAAAAGTAAATACACAGTTTTAATTAAATATTTCATATTAACCGTATGGGGAATCGAACCCGACACCTCTTGTAGGCAAACGCGCTGACCATTAAATCACGATGCCAACATCACATATAGCATAAAACATTTTTTAAATGCGTATAGATATTTGCAAACGCATATTCATGACTCTATGAATAATCTGTTTATCGGGGAACAAATAGAGCTTTACGAGTAGCCATACCAATAATGAAAATAATCTCAGTCATATCTAGAGCAGGCTTATTATTAAATAATAAAAAAATGCTGTTAAAGCTTATGCTGCTTATGGCATAATTGGCTGGGGAGGTTGCTCGACAATTGGCATGAACCCCCTCTAATCAAGACGCAAAAACTTATTCTTAGAGTTATGGTTCGGTGCCCTCCAACCTACCCATCTGAACCATTATTTCAATCGTTAAAAGTTCTTGATATTCGTCAAATCTATATCAAGAATGTTTTGACAATTTTCTGGTCAGACGGCTACAGAAGGAGGTCCCAACAGAATGCCCGTACGAGGTTTTCGCGTAACCCAAACTTCTTAATACCGAGAACACGTACGATGTTTGCTCGGAGACACTTTTCATATATAGCTCCAAGAGTGTTCAACGTCTTAGATGAACATATTAAGTTCTCCAAAACAACGTCTATATTTAAGATGAAGATCCATAATTGGATTGTATCGAGGGGTAGAGACCATTGTATGAGATTGCTTCGGGAATAAATATATAACGTTTGTGCATTAAATAAAAAATAAATAAAAAAAGATTAAGGGTGTTAATATTTTCCACCATCTTACCCGGAATGGAAATAAAACTAGGAACTAACTCTAGAAGAAAGTAATCATCAACAACCAATTTGATCATTGATTTACATCTCAATAGTCAAGTTAAGGAGGGAATATAATGTCTGTCTGAGGCTGGTGACCTATCATTGTTTATTTTAAGTTTAAGTCAACAGTTAACACATTGTGTGACATTCACGATACATAAAGTGTAATATTAACTTTGCATTCCAGATGAACTAGCTGACAGACGTCTTACGCATAGATCAGCTACATCTACGTAATTACACGCCATCAAACCTCCACGCAAACAGCGCATTAAATTCGGTGAACGAGCATTTGCGGTCGCAGGCCCAATGGTATGGAATGATGGAATGCTCTCCCAGCAGAAGTGTGAAACTATGGCATGGAATGCTCTCCCAGCAGAGGTGCGAGGATGTAAAAGTGAAGTGATGTTTCTATATTACCTTCTCTTAAATGTTCTTCCTCTCTGTTATAATATGTTAATTTTAACAGCTCCCCAGGGAGTTGAATCCAGTCCTTGTCTACAAAAATTTGGACAAACTCAAAATATTGTTGACAAATTTAAAAAGATAAAATTTAATTTATTCATTTACAAAATCACTTTGTTAAGCGCCCTTTAGGTATTAAATTGAGGAAATGGCACCATATAAGTTATACATAAAAGGCCATAAAAAAACGAGGAAGAACATATACGTTATCCGCGATAACAATAATAATAATCATAACATTATTAGCATTAACGTAGTGGTCAAACATTTCAACAAATTTAATGTTCGTAAATATTTATATTATATAAAACATTTAAGTTTGTAAGTGAAAATTCTTGATGGAAGTTCATTGTAATTTATTATATAAATAAAACACGAGTGATACTTTAATCCACAAATTTGGAATATCCAGTGACCGGTTTCATCGCTTTCGCGACATCTTCGAGACTGGTATATTTATTAAAAAGTTAAATGTATTTATACAGAACAGAGGTAAGGATACATCATTCAAAGTTATATGTAAGTAAATTAAATAAAGTTATTTTTATCTTAAGGATCATTATCGATAAATTTTCTATAATCTAAATTTTCTATGGGGTCATTCATTTGTTAACCCATAGAAAATTTATCGATAATGATCCTTAAGATAAAAATAACTTTATTTAATTTACTTACATATAACTTTGAATGATGTATCCTTACCTCTGTTCTGTATAAATACATTTAACTTTTTAATAAATATACCAGTCTCGAAGATGTCGCGAAAGCGATGAAACCGGTCACTGGATATTCCAAATTTGTGGATTAAAGTATCACTCGTGTTTTATTTATATAATAAATTTATATTATATGTTTACACATACGTATACGTTTTTTTTCCTAATTTAAAAATGAGCACCAAAAGTTTAAAAAAAAATCTCCTCTAAAAGATTTTGTATTTGCTTTTAAGTGAAACCTATTATTTGATTTGAAAGAAGCCTATAAAATGGATTGTGAAATAGATGAACCTGAGCATTTTTGACACCTTCTTCTGTTGATGAAGGTACTTTGAATTATTGACTAATTTTTTGAATTATAACATAATGAAGGAGAACACATAATCGACAAAATTGTTGTTATTTTGTTGTTGGGTCCTCTAGTTCTCTTCGTCGGCCTCGTGGTGCAGTGGTCAGCTCATATTTCTACCATGCAAGAGTTCTCGGGTTCGATTCCCTACATAGTTGACATGAAATATTTATTTAGTTGTTTTTACATTAGAATATTTCATAGTCACTGGAATGGCATTTGAAATGTAAGTCTGATTATATTTACTATCTTAACTTTATGTAACAAAAATTATAAAGATACGCTGCGATTTACCAACGCAGTGCCCTATGCACCATTAGGCGCAGAAAGGAAATGATGATGAGTTCTCTTTAAAAAACGGTCGCAATTTATGTTAAGGTGATTCTAAACGAAAATATAAAAAATATTTTACATAGAAGGCGCTTTTATATTTTTTATTAAAAAATGGCATTTTTTACAATGAAAATTTTACAAAACTTTGTTTGCCGAAACATTACACCATATACATTGTAATAAATACCATAAAAATATAATTTAGAACCGTTTCACAAAACGGTGTACCACACAAAAAAAAAGAAAAGTAATTTTTTGACATAAATCGGGTTGTGGTCCCGTGGTTAGTGTCTCGGACCGAATCCCACGCTACCCTAACTTGATTCCTATTTTCTAATTATTTTCGAGTTATTTACAATTTGTTGAAAATGGCCCTCAAAATGAAATATTTGGGTAAATCATAAAAACGCAAATATTTCTTTTACAAAAAAAAAACCTCTGACGTCACACGTGGAGTAATTTCAGACATAAAAATCTTTAAAAAATCGTAGCGCTGATAATACAATACATAAAAAAAATTGGCTTAGTTTAATAGTCCATTAACAAATAAAAAAAATAAAAACCACTGAACCTCCTCATTGTATCGTAATATGTAATTTTGTACATATATACACATGTTTTAGGGCCAGACTGCAAAAATTTAGAGGAACATTCCTGACGTTAACGGTTTTTTAAAATCCTAATATAATTTTTTATTTCTTTTTTAATATTATTATTTGAAAATGTTCCGTGTATCACGTTGTTGGTCAAAAACATTTTTTTTTTTTTTTTTTTTGTAGAGTTTGTAATAGAGATTTGTGGAAGGGAGGCTTGCCTGAAAATTCAAAGATTTACCCTTTTTTCTAATTAGAAAAAAAACATTGGAATGTAAAAAAAAGTTTGGCTAGAAATGTTCTTCTGAAGTTTTGCAGTTTGACTTTGAAACACTGCATAATAATAAGTAAATATATCAAATAACTTTTCGATATAGCTCATTATACGATGTTCCGGGATTTCTATGTTAGTAATTAGTGTCCTGACAAAAATACGAATACGTCTCGAAACCAGTAGAAACAGAAAAGCCGGTGAGTAGTTGTATATAAATATTTCATAATTTGAGTAATAATAGTTATGATCAATATTTATTCTGAAACATCATGTTAATCCACTTAAATTTTTGTTAGGACATCCTATCGATCAAAATCAAAATTATGGGATCGAGGTATAATAACTTTATCAAAGTATTACATAAATATAAATTCTGATTGATGAGATTCGTTAAAAACCTGGCTTAGGAGTTTCCTGTCATTTGAGAATAAACTTTTGTCATTAATTTTAATAGGTGAACTCAATTTCACCATTGATGTAACTTTTGAGTACGCAGAAAGCAATGAGGTACAATTAAAATACATTGTTTTATAAATTTATTATTTGAAGCCCTTACTTTGTGGTTATTCATTACAATAAAATTAATATAAAACAACTTTGTTTTTTACCACTTTACTTTATTATTTTTTTCTACCAAACGGTTTCAAAGCTATACAAGCTTCTTTATTAAGGTATACTTAACTAATGAATTCTATTTTATTTGATTAATGTTTACTAAATATTATGCTCCGTATGGAGCTATTAAATCAAGTATTTTTGTCTTTTAAGGACGGCGGGAAGCGTAATGCGAGATGGAAGCGATCTTTAAAACTAGACAAGAGTATACTAAAGGAAATATAGTTTTTTTTCTTATTATGAATTGCTCTGTTAATTTTGAAGTTATCTTATTTTATTTTTAACGTGTTAATCCTTTGTCTTAATCGAAATAATAATTATTTTCTATAAGCTGGTTTTCGAATTCAGGAAAAATATTATTATTTACACACCTTTAGTGTTCTTTTACCAAAATATTAAAGTTTCTTTTAGTTTTTCCAATGTAGATTGAATCGCAATCATTTCAATTTAATTGGCATATGCCAGATTTATTATATTTAGGGATTTTGTCTTTGTGATTTTTTACCAATGTTCTTATATTATTAATTGTGTAAAATGCAGGTTTACTCCTGCCTAGTTTTAAAGATCGTATCCATCTCACATTACGCTTTTTCTATTCTTACAAAACAAAAAAAACTTTATTTATTAGCTTTGTACGCAGCATAATATTTAGTAAACATTGATAAAATAAAATAAGATGGAATTTTAAATTATTATGAAAATAAAACATCGTAATTAGTGTTAAACCATTTTTATTATTTAACAAGAACACTATTAATGTTTTGGGAGAGCGCTCCTGCCATCGACGGGTGATATAAAACAACGTTGACAGCCTCAAAAGAGTTGATTAAATATTAAAGTTAAAGTATTAAAACAAATGACTTGCTCTTCGAAGAATTCAGAGTACTGAATATTATTCAACAGTATATATTAAGAACGGTAGTGGTTACACACATAAAGAGAGACATTTACCCAAGCGTCAACCACAACCATAATACAATATACTCTAATAGGGATCTGATACTAAGTGAAGGGGTCAACACTGTTCTGGCATCGAGACAACACTATAACGTAGGCAAAAAGGTCCATAACCTTTTGCCAGAATCGTGGAAAGACGGGAGTGTTGTCAAGTTACGGAAGGTGTTGACCTCGCTCTTTCATTACATTGGTCGTAGGGAGTCAGAAAAGTTGATGCATGCCACCTTACTGGATGTCAAAAATAAAATATAAAAAATAAGGAAAAATTAAAAAAAAAAATATTTATAGATGACAACCATGAAGTTTCGCATAAATAAATTGTCTATGTTTTTATGAATGTATGTATGTGTATGCGCATGAGTGTATGTACGTGTGTGTGTATGTACATGTGTATATATGTGTATATTTATTTATATGTGTGTATATATGTGTATGTCTGTATGTATATGAATCAAAATGTGTATCCGAATAAGTTTATATTTTGTTTGTCTGTGCTCTATATTAATTTGTTAACTATTATAATATATTAAAATATAATTGCCTAGCTTGGAACGGGGTATGTACCCTTGTTAGCTGGGCAAAGTGAACATGGAATTGTATTTTGATAAAGAGTGTGAATAAATAAATAAATATAATTAATAAAATAAATATTGAATTGATGAGAGAGAGACGGTTGTGTGTTTGTTTCGGGTGCCAGTTATTTGTTCGAGAATAACAATTATTTTTAATTGCATTCAGCCGTAATTGTATTTCGGTGGAGGGGTAAAATTGAATAATAATAATTTGCGCAATTTGGTACTTGTATTTTTAAGAAATTCCGATACTAAACATGACTAACTTAGAATTAGCCTTAACCTACTTAAACGATTACCTTAAAATTAACCTTACGCCCTGATGCCGCGGGGTGGGGTGGTGACGCAAAGGCGGCGTAGGGCAGCGGCATCGTGTGTCCTTAGAGTGTGGCGTGGGCGCACGACACGATTTAACAGTTTTATATCACAATACTAAAAATAAAGGCAAATTGGTAATCCCGGAATTGAAGCGAAGTAAGGTAAGCACATCGTTTGTGGGGCACTGCGTACGCTTCTTCAAAAGAATACCCGACAATGTCCTAATTATGACGAACAATAGATTCAAAATTTTCATGAAAAGCGTACTTGAAAAAAAAGGCCTATTATGGACTTAATGAGTATTTGGAAGATAGCAGTATATGGAACTAATAGTATTATTTTATTTGATTAGCTTTGAATGTGTAATTATTTATTGAAAACTCTTTGTGTTGTTTTGTTTATTTATTTATATACCTACTTTCTATAAGCGTATAAATTGTACATACATTGAAGAAAAAATAAAAACTTAAAAACTAAAACTTTATCATCCGTCGATGGAAGGAGTGCTCTCCCGAAACTGTAGCAGTTTTATTGTAAAATAATAAAATTGTGTAACACTAATTACAAAGTTTTATTTTCATAATAATTTATGATGAAGTGTTACGAAGTGAATGTGAGATGGAATTCATTAGTTTAGTATACCTTGATAAAGAACCTTGTAAATAATAAAAAATATGTACTTAAAAACGTAGCCGTTTTCTTATTTTACAAAAATATATATTAATGGTAGAAAGTGATAATTTCATTTCAAGTTATTAATTTTTTGTGAAGATCACGTGACAATATTGAGAGCACGCCGGAGTCACGTTGTAAAAACTGTTTTATAATTTTTAAAATAAGAAAAATGCGTAATTTTCAATGAACTAATATTTTGTGCATGGTGTAACGTATATATTTCATCTCGCCCCATTTTTAAGCACCGCGCTAATACTTACATTTCCAAAATATATTTAGTAATGTCGGTAAACATCAGAGTTCCAGAACACCCGAGTTAAGATGTGAAAAGGCCATGAAAAAACGAAGAAGAAGAAGAAACATCGGAGTTTTTGTGTATTAATTAGTCAATATCAAACTCAATTTCGCTCTTCGGATTTTATCATCATACTTAAGAATAACTACAGCGAAATTGTGGTGTCTAAATACAGGTGAATTTTTATTTTCATATTTCGGCCATTTTATGTTAAAACAGCGCACAAAATACACGTTCTAATAAATAAATCGTGGATGTTAAACACCACATTAAGTTGTATAAGTATAAAATCGATGTAGATTATCAAGATTTTAACAAATGTAATCGATAATAATCAATTAAGATGGTTTTTATCCCATTTAAAATTTAGAATAAAAAAATATAAAAGGAATAGGTAGCTTGTTTTGAAAAAATATAAGATTATATTTTGTTTTTTGATCATCTTTAAGTGATAAGCAGGTGAAATAGATTTAAATTAATTGTACTCACGTCTTCATCGACGCTTCCATTCTCGAGCGATTACATTTTCTGGGCGGGCGATCACGGATTTTTCAAGATAGGATTTCAATCTGCCTTCTCCGTTATATTTTGTGCAAATAATCGGTTTCAAACATTTTTGTTGCCAGATTACCGACACTACAAAATATTTTGTCGGAAATGTAAGTATTTTCGCGGTGCTTAAAAACGGGGCAAGATGAAATAAATACGTTGCAATGGGCAAATGTTTGTAAATCAATACTGGAATTTCACCATCTTAGGATTTTGTCAAAAGAGATCGATATCTCAATAGAGACAAACGAAATAATTCTGTGGCTTAATCTCGTAAATTAACGTATTGTGACGATGCGCTGCGGGGGAGAGCAGGAATAAAAAACATGTGCAGTTAAGATGGTTAAAAAAAAATTAAAAAATACAAACTTGCAATCTTTACTGCCTATGCATCGATTGCCACCAACTATCCACAGCTGTAGACATAATAAAGGTCTTATGAGTTCGAAATTTAGCAATTGCAAAAAATACGGAAATAGAATACCTGAAATAAAAACGTGCCTTCCAGAATACGAATTGAATTTATTATTTCACCCACATACTAGGCAATGCCTGAAAATATTTGGCCGAACTCAAAACATTGTTGATAAACCCACCTGGTCTAAGAAGAAGTATAAAATTTGAAAAATATTTTTAGGCGTTTATTTATTTTATTTATTTAGCAATTTTTATACATATACAATTTATATACATATAAGGGCGGGCATATTGCCTTAAAGCAATTTCTTCCTACCTACCCAAACCGTTCAGTTTGAGAAAATTACAAGTACATGGACATATTCAATCTTACAACTTTATACAAAAATTAAAAACAAAGATTAAGGAAATAAAAATACATAAAAAATAAACACTATACTATGAAGAGAGGAAAAGGGATGGGAAGTAAAGAAGAAGAATAAAGGAACAATTTAAATGGTGACATTTCAATCTCTCAGTTTTTAACATAAGTTGGTAGATTATTCCACAACCGAGCAGCTACTACTGTGAAAGAAGAGGCAAGAAAATTAGAGCGATGAAAGGGTATTAAAAGGGTTCTCTAGTTACTAGAACGAAGAGATAGTCTGTGTTGTGATAGAGGTTTGAAGAGCTCACTCAGATAAACGGGCGAAGTGGGATTATTTAAAATATTGTGAAGAAGTGATAGAATGTGAATGTTTCTTCTATGCCTGATACTGAGCCAGTGTAGTTGCGTGCGATGTTTGGTTATGTGGTCGAATTTGCGAAAATCAAAGATATATCGTATGCAAACATTCTGCAATCGTTCTAAATTATCAAGTAATTCAGAGTTGGCGTTGCCTTTTATGTGGGTGAAATAATTCAATTCGGTGAATCTCACCCACATCAATAAAGGTTTTAGCTCTTTAACTCCACAAATTTTGGCTGTGCAGAAGAATGCTTCGAATCTCATGGACTGATCGTGTCTCCAATGAAGTGGTTTTGAGCATTATGAATAAAAAGAGGGACTAACTGGCCACTGTTAAAAGACAAGCCTTGAGAAGTAGCCCAGTAAGAAGTATGATCTTCTTCAACTTATTTTGGAAGTTAAGATAGAGGACAGGCGGAGTATGGGATAAATAAAGAGCATCATGGCTCAGAAATCTGACAGTAGTTTGGTGTGCCGGATGCAGCAGCGCTGATTAGATTGACCCAGGATTGTGATGAATTCAGAAAGATAGTCACCAACTTCCGGTAGAAGCGGCAAAAAAAAGGACTCCATAAATATTAACAGATGTTAGAATTGAAGAAATATAAATGTTCAAATATAGGCAGGTAAATGTTACTCAGTGTGTAAAGTGGCCACTTTAACCAACTAATGACAGGTCATAAGCCCTGTAGATGTGTAGACTTCGATAACATGTTCTATCTCTCTTGTAATCCGCTAAACATTTATAATAAAAAAACATGGCGACGTATCTAATCTAAAGAGTGTTAAAAATAAATTTGTCGAGTTTCTTCACCACCAAGAAACTTCGATCTCCGTTATATTGATATCGATGTGAGGAATTCGTTATCATCGGATACGTTTACCGTTGAGGAGTTTAGCATCACATCACGGAAGGCTTTCCATCAGAATTTCTTCCACAACTGCAACTTAGAGAATTATTCCAAAATTACTTTCAGATTGACATCAATTTAATTTTGAATGCTTCGAAACCTATATATCGCATCTCAACATTTAGTTCACATTCACATGAAGTTTGTGTTGCAAAATCATCTTTAAAATGACCGATATTGAGAATTGAAACCAAGGCCCCAATTACAATAGGAAGATAACATTTTATCTACACGATTAAGTTTTCTTTATGGAAAGCAGAATATGCATTCAATTTTTTTCTTCTGACATGTTTAATTTTAGTTGACCGACGAAGATATTTTATATGTCCATGCAAATATATTCATTTTTGTACACAAATATCTATTTTTCTTTATATACAGTCGAAGATAGGTAACTCTGTTAACTTCCCTTATAATCGGGGCCCTGGGCCGTGATAAGAATGGGAACTTAAGGACGTCATATTTTCACCCTGACGATATAGTTAAAGATAAATTCTTCTTAGCGATTACGAAGATGCACTACTAACGCTCTCCAAATTTAGGATATGTACCGACGCTGACGGGTCTAGTTCAAAAACGTGTCAAATATTTTGTTCCACCGAGCAATTTTTGCTTTAATTACAATTTATTTAATATTTCAATCGTTCTGATGTGCCAAGTTTTTTTTGTAAAAGCCCATTTAAAAAACAAAAGAGAAAAAAGAAGTCAAATTAAATCCTGACAAAACTGTCAGTTTTGTATTCGAACGGTTAGATGCTACGTCATTAAGATGTAAAAGTATCTAGCCGTAAAAACATTGCCACCATAAATAATAAATAAAATTATATTTCAGCCGTTTTACTATCATCCTGAGTGTGCGTAACGAGATGTCAAAAGAGCCGGCTTATTAATACCTCGCTAGATAAATACAGATGAAAGTTATGCATACCGTCTTGGTAATTGTCAAAAGTCATATAAAAATCATGTTAAAGCGAGCATTTTTTGCTTGAGTTGACATTTTTTAAAAATATGTATAAAAACTATTTGTAACTTTAATTAAGTAAGGAACGTGAGTGAATTCGATAATATGACGTCGAGGTCACAAGTCGGTAGAAAATATTTAGGCAGATAGGGATAGTAAAGAAGTAATTATACCGTCTCAGTATGCAGCGATGAATATAGCCTTTTTAATTACCCCTCATAATTAGTGGCAATGGAATACTATAAATAAAAAACGTTAAATGGAAGGACTTAGTGGAATTTCAACCGAACATTAATAAGGCTATGGATCGAATTGATTTAAATTAATGAAGACAACATATACGAATATCGTAGTACGACATCGTAGTATGACAAGCGTCACCTGTAATCTACTATTTTTCCGGCTTCTTGCTATTGAAGAGAAGCTTACAGAAACGATATTTGCCTGATGCGTTCACCATAGAAAAATATCAAAAGGTATGTTGCATTTTTAAAATGTAACGAGCAGCTTTTGAGAACGGAATGTCACTCATTAGGGTATATTGACATTATAATACCCAGTATTTTTTGACTGTTCGAAGAATTCTGCAGTATCATAATAGGGAAATATCACTTTTATTTTAGCATTTTTTATTAATAAGGGTCTATGTAATACAGTAAAAAATATATTTTATTACTGCTTATTTTTAGCATAAAAAATATTTTTAAATTAAGAATTATGTTATGAGATGGAAAGACTGAGAAAGATATTAAAAGGGGGGTGAGTGCCGGGAACAGGGCGAACGGTGCACTAAAATCTACTTTGGCAAACAAATGTTTATCGCAGGAGGCAAAACTAGCAGTTCACAATGGAGTTCTAGTGTCAACTCTTATGTATGAGAGCGAAGTATGGAATTGGAAAAATAATTATTAATGTAGGCAAAATGCTGTCGACATGCGATCCCTCAGGCAAATGTGTGGTAAAACGATGTATGATAGGTGCACAAATGTCGAGATCCGTGAACTATGTACGTCTGAGATTTGCATTATTGACAGAATCAAGAAAGGGGTGCTGCGTTGGTTTAGAAAGGTAGAGCAAATGGACAGAAAAAAACGGCTCAAAGGATCTATAATGCGAATGTTATTGGATGCAGAAAACGAGGAAGACCGAGAAAGACATGGCACAATCAAGTCTATCGAATACTTGAAGATGGACTTGTCAAGAGTGGGAATAATCGGCGTGCGTGCATGAGAAGATATATGAATGAAGAGAAAGCGAGGTATGATGTAAAGACAGATTGATATGGCGTTCTGTTCTCTCTGCCTACCCCTACGGGGAAACGGCGTAATGATTTGTTGTTGTTGTTGTAATTTTAAATTTTCGCGTTAAAGGCATTGTATTGGCCACGCCCCTAATACGTCATGATTCATGTAAATTTTATTTGTTGATGACAGTTTAAATTTATATAAAACATCTTCACGAATCTTGACATCATAATTATCAAGGCCAAACATGACGCGTTTTTGTAGGGACAATTTAAAAAAAAAAAAAAAAAGTTATGTATGAAAACATTTCTCCAAAATATCTATAATGATTTTGAAAACCAAATTCCTTTTCCTAAATCCACCATATATATTTTTATCGGTATTCGTAGTAAGTGAAATTTCCTTATTACTACGGTGGTCCTCTAGATATTTTACTTAATAGATTTCAGAGAATACTAAAGTTGGTGGTATATCTACTTTAACTCTTGTGTGGCTGTGATGTCACACTAGTCGACATACAATACAAGACTTGATATATTATCTCTCTTATTTTTTAAATTATGAAATCGCTTTTTTAAAATCTTCAAATTGACATTTTTGCACCAGATTTCGAGAAAAAAATTGTTTAACTATGCTGGATTTCAATACAATAAATATTTAAACTAGCAACCCGAATAATTATGTCCGCAAATTCAGCAATACAACTGTATAAGAGAGAGTACGAAGAACACAGAAGAACACATAGCAAGGAAGACAGAGACGCTGTTCTATAGCCGCCGTAGCCGGTGTTGTATGAAACAAATTCAGTCTATCGTTGATAGTGATGGGGGACGCACGCGTGCATTATGAGCGGCGAATTTATGTTTTTTTTTTGCTATAACAGGGCTAAATTTATTTTACATTATGTTTTTTTTTTATAAATTATGAAAAAGGAATTATTAAAATGTATGTCTTTTTAAAAAATGCCGGACCTTTAGAATATTCCGTCTTTTGCTTGTGGTAACACGATGTTACATCACAGCGCGCAAAATAATTATTTCCCAGTCTTTTAAGAGTTAAGAAAAAGAAAAAAAAAAAAAAAGTGAAACGTAAGAAAAATGTTGTTAAACAGCATTCATAACTCAAATCAGTTAAATTTAGAAAAACGACAGTGTACTTCTGGAGTGCGATATATCGATACTTTATACAACACTTTTGTACGCAGTAATTTGGAGTTTGAATCCGTTGTGTGGAGCCCACAATACATAACAAACATAGAAAGGATTGAAAATGTTCAACGAAATTTTTTTAAATACCTAGATTATAAAAACAATAAAACGCTTTGTACTTACAGCCAATCTGCCAAACAAAATAGATTTTTTACTCTTGAAAATAGACGCACTGTATCTGAATTATGCTATTTTCATAAATTATTAAACAATAAAGTAGACTCTTTTAACCTACTCTCCAAAATTAATATTTGTGTCTCCTTTCGCGTGACAAGAAATAAGTATTTATTCCATCTGCCAGTCTGTGGCACTAACTATGCACAACACTCTTTCCTCTATCGTTCTTCCCCTTACTATAATGTTTGTTTTTTTCGATTGATATATTTTACATACCCCTTAATTTAAAAATAAATTATGACTTATTATTTCTGGCTGCGATACGATCCCACTTACTATTTAATGATGCACACTCCTGAACACTACTTCCACACTAATACACATAAACACACATTTACACTTACTCTCATACAAATACACATAAACACATCCTTTTGTTGTAACACAATTTAATAATATGTATGATTTTTATTTAGAAACTTCGCTGGTCTGTCTTTAAACTGTATTTTTTTAAAAAATGTTTTTAAATCATTGTCGACTGTTTGTTTCTTTAATTTAAATAAATAAATAATAAATAACAAAACACGTGATTTTACTTAATTTTTGTTTTTTGTACTTCTCGGTCCGTAATGCTCTTATCCATATCGCCCATACGTAAAAAAAATATTCTAGGATTATCAATCACAAAATTGGCTATAGTTTAAAGCAAAACTAAAACAAAAATTCAGTTCAATTTTTCTCAAGCCAGGGTGTTCTGTGATGTAATTTTCCACTGTAATTAGGCCTCCTGGCCAGTTGTGGCGTAAAAAAATGGGCTGTAGGTGCAAAGTTCGAGAACCGCAACCACAACGACGAAACTGTCCGTTACACCTTTGTTGTTAAACCAAAAACCAAACCGAAAATTTGGTTTGACGTTTTTTTAATCAGGGTTTTAAAATTATGAAATTTTCATAACAAGAAATATTTGATTTGGTTGTAAAAAGGATCTATCAGTTCATCGAATGAAAAAATAAACAACTACGTTTTTTTATAACTAACCTTCCTTTTTCCGTTATTTTTGTCAATCGTCCAATATCTAATTTAAGTTTGCTAATATTACATTGTCGGAAAAGTTTCAGGTAAAAGGCGCGCATTTGTAAGAAAGGCGATATGTTCCGGGTTGCTTTAAGCCGGCAGAAAAGGATTTTTGATAACAGGCGGACCTTTTTGCAGGAGTTTGCTAAGATTGTCCGTTATCTGGAGTAGCAAGATATTCGTGAAAATTCCGTGAAGTTCAGTAGCGATCCGGATTTCGCTTAGCGAGGTAGCGTGCCCGTGTCGCTGCCTTCGGGGAATATTTTTACTTCGCGAATCGTGAAAACTTTAACGGTTTCAAATATTCCGTCAATACTTTAACCAGAAATTTGTACTTTACGAATGAATTAGAAGTGGAGTGTAAAATGACCAAAATGTTCTGAATAAAATTGAATAAAAATAAACTGCTATTCAGCGATGTGTTCTTTTTACGAGTTTTGATGATTTAATTCAATCTGATTTGTGCATCGATTCAGTACTTTTTAATCAGATTTTGATTAGAAAGAGATACCTAGGTATTAATTAGAAATCTAATATCAGTTTTAAATGTGACGAAAAAGATTATGAATATTCGTATAATACACATGTAAATGATTATATCAATATATGTGATTCTTCTAGAAAGAAAACATTCAAACGTAAGTCGTTAAATATTGGTGTAAAAAGAAAAATGCCAAAATCATTGTTAACACGGTTAAATATACAATATACGTTAAATTTTTCATCAAAATTATCACTAAAAATCACCCATTAAATCAGACACTAAATAGGCAAAGCCTCTGAAAATTAAAACATTATAAGAATAATGCATGGGAAATAAAAGAATATTTCATAATATCTAATCTATTAAAATATTCCATTTTGATGCTAAAAATTACCGGTGGATTAATTGTAAATTACCGAAGAAATTAATATAAGACAAATGACAATACTTTTATCCACAACTTAGCACATTGAAATTAGTGAATTTAAGTATAGTCTTTAGTTTCCATAGTAAAATCTCATTTGTTTTATATATTTTAGTCTGAATTGTATTCCAATAATATTTCGGGATGATCGGGTTGTGGTCCCGTTATGATCGGGTTGTGGTCCCGTGGCTAGTGTCTCGGACTCACGGACCAAAGGTCCGTGGTTCGAATCCCACTCTACCCCAACTTGATTCCATTTTCTAATAGTGAGTTATTTACAACTCGTTGAAAATGGCACTCAAAATTAAATATTTGGGTAAATCATAAGAACGCAAATATTTCTTTTTCTATTAGTAAAAAAAAAAAAAAATGTTGCAATATTGTAAATAATTTTTACATGCATTTTTTCATAATGACCACGATTTATTCATCATCTTACTATGAATGCGTATATTATATTTAAGATTAACAAATTACATCAAAGATGGAGAACATTATAGGGAAAGATTAATGGAAGTCTAGGTATTAACAGGGCTCATAGACTGTCATTGGCTGGTTCAGTGGCCACTTTACACCCCGTGTAACATTTCCCATTTTGTTTATGTTTTATCTACAGATACTTGTTCATAAAATATTCAACTTTATTAGTGAAAGTTCTTGGTCGAAGATCATTGTAATTTATTTTAATCAATGATAACCATCATGTCAGTTTTCCGTAGGGGTAGGCAGAAAATATTGAACGCTATATCACAGTCTTTGCATACAGATCTCGCTACATCTACATTGAAATATCTTTTTATGCACGCGCGCGGATGATTCCCATTTTTGACATGTTCATCCACATATTTTTTTCTTTTGACGTGGCCATATTTTTTTGTCGGACTCCTTTGCGAATGGCTTATATCGCTTCTTACGAGAAACATTTATTTACCAAGGTCGATAATAGTGCACCGTTCACCCTGACCCTTCTTTCAAGAAAAGAACAATTTTACAAATATAATATCAGTCTTGAAGATGTCGCCAAAGCGATGAAACTAGATATTGGTTAAACTGAATATGTGCGAATTCCCCTTTTTGTTTTGTATAATGTTATATATATAGAATCTTTAAAATATAAAACCGTTTTTTGGTATTTATCTTTGACGAATAAATGCCGCTGTATGGCGAAGAATTGAAGGAATAAGTATTTTGAAACTTCTTTTTGCTTAAAACATTTCTCAGCAAACACTGCGATTTGTATAATATCTCTTAAGCGTCCAGCAACCCGATCGAATAATGTCATAATAATAATTTTTAAGGGCCATAAACATTTACTCATCAAGACTATTTGGAAAGTAAATTGAATTAATCCGTTTTTACATTTTAATATAAAATATATATTCCCAGTTTTCACATTATCGCGCAAATAATAGTATAGTAAAATATTCATCATTCGAATGATTGTATAATGAAACGTGAAGTTAAATTTTAAATTACTATTTAAAACAAATGGGTCGTTATCAGATGTGTGTAGAAGACTAAAAATATAAATGCGGTGTATTGATTACTGTGTAGTTATCTGTGGAAAAATGATAAAACGATAACTTTATCAATATATTATTTTAATTATAAAATTACGATTTATTTACACAGTAAAACACTTACCTGTAATTATTTATTTATTTACTGACTTATTCAATCCATTTAACTATGGTAAATACATATTTTTATACTACGCACTGGTACAATTTAAATGTGCATTAAAAAATATTATAGCTAGGAAAAAAAATACTACCTAAAGACAAGATTTGGTCTACCTGAGTGATTGTTTAAATCTAGAAAGACTTAAACCAAAAATGTCCAGATCTTGTCTTGAGTTTACAATGCGACACAATTGGTACATGCAACCCATAGTTTCATAATATTTCATAGTTTTATTTTGTAGTTTTATTATATTTTAGAGCCATTATTATTTCGCTCCCGGCGGATCGGAACAATGACTGTATGTTATAATTTTATTTAGTACGTTAAGATAATTTTTATGACGTGTATGGTAATCTTAAAACATATTTTACTTAAATCCACACATTCGTGAAGAATCAAAATGATTAGGTGAGTAGGTTTTCACGGTCACTGTTATCAATATGTTTCTTTTTTTAAACTCAGTTTACCCTGCAGATGCCTTCTGCAATGGTAGCCGAAACGTCGGAACAAATCCTACACATACGGTATCACCCAAAAAAGAAACATATCAATCAAGATGATTTTGGGAATGAAAAAGTTAAGTTGTTTTTTACTATTTTTTTTTTTAGTATTTGTCGTATTACAATCGCTATGATTTGTTCGAAAGTTTTGTAATTTTTGGAAATTCCGCCCGCGATGTCAGGAGTTCAAGTCGATGAGCTTACTGAGATTTAAAAAGAGAACCCCGTACCCTTCAAAACACGCTAAACACGGCTATCCGGAAACCGTAAATCTTTCACAACGCATAATTGATTGGCTATTCTAAACACGTGATCACCTGAACCTAAGCCGTTTCAATGTAGTTCAGTTTTATTAAAACAATTTTTTATGTTTTTTTTTCATGCACTTTCGAGAAACTCAGCGATACAATAAAACACTCATATTTTTACCGCGTCTTAGAAAACATTTTTTACATAATTCCCCGTAGCACTGAACTTCCTCATTTAAGTATGTATACGTACCTACTGAGTCTGTGTACGGGCGAATTGAATATAGTGGAATAGATCGAAAAATCGTGGTCGATCGTTTTTGACCCGATGGCGTTTCTAATGTAAAAATCCCCAAAAAGAAAATTAAGCGAAGAAAAGTCCCCACATGAGGTTTTGGGTTCGATTCTTGGTAAGGTTGACAAAAAATATTTGTAAGTATTATTTTATGATAATTTATGAGAAAGTGTTACAAAGTAAATTACGAAAGTACGCCACCCAAAACAACTGGTAACATCTTAATTCCAAAATTAAAAACACCTGCGGAACAAAATCATATTTTTCTTTAATTAAATGAACAAAGAAAATAAAAAGTGCAGCCAGGAATACAACACATTTTAGAAAGAAAAAATCATAAAATTTATTTATTTATTTTGCATAAATAAAAAAAAAAATATTGTAGTTCTGATTGTAAACACCGCAGGTGGTTTTTTGAAGTTTACATGTAAAACTGAAAATACTTTCTAATAAAAAATAAAATAAAAACATTATTCTAAGACGTCATTCCCCTTTATTTACACAACAATGGTTTTTTCTTTTACGTAATGGGAAACGTTAATGTAAATATATGTCTCAAATTCATAAAAAAATTTTTTTAGTTGTAATATAACATACTTGTATTTTTTCTAATTAATCTAAAAAAATAAAAAATTAACAAGAATAATAATAATAATGCCGATTTAATTAATAAAAAAATGTTATAAAAGGCGGTTTTACACTAAAATATTTCATTGTCTCTGAACTGGTACCTAAAGAGTAAGACTAATCACCTTACCGTCCATGTAACAAGAATGATCTAGATACTTTATTTTTTGTGTTAAATTTGTCGATCACTGTTACTTATAATATACGAGGATATGTTTGCCATAAAAATAATAAAAACATTTTTTTAATTTATTACAATAAAAATCAATGTCTTTTGTGATTTTATCGTGCGGTTTATATTTTGAGGATCGTATGAAAAAATAGCCATTAATTCATAATTTGACTTACTTTACCGTTAAAGAAAACGCCACAGAAAATATGAATGAAATTGTAGAGTGGGGAATTAAATTCTGAAATTTATTTTATAAGACCTAAAGAAGACCTGCTTGAAGCTAAAGTTGCTTAACCTTATACAATTAAGTTTTGTATGTATTCAATTCACACAAAGATAAAATAGCGCTTTTTGTTTTGAAAATATTTTTTATAGAAGAGAATAGAATCTCTTGATGGAATAACTGTTTACGAGAGTTGACAGAAAGTGGCTTTCACATTTACAATAAGAAAATACTCTAATAAATAAGAGTAATAATGCGCCATTTGCTAAAAGAGTCGCCCACACGGAAAAAACCTATTCTATGACTATCTATCACGAAGTTAGTTTCAGTTTACAGAATGTAACGAGCCGTAAGTACTTAGGTCGAGAATTTCGAGCGCAAACCGAAACCGTCCGTTATGCGTTTGTTGTTAAACTAAAAATAAATATAAATTTTATATTTGAAGCACTAACTTGGTGGTTATTCATTGTGTTCCTTGTTATTTTATTTTTTTATTTTTTTTATTTTGCACCACAACAGGCCAGGCCAGAACACCTAGGCTTGAAAAAAATCATATTTAAATTTTTTTGTGTTCTCACCGGGAATCGAACCCGTGCGTGAGTCAAGCGTTTTGACCACTACACCATGGAGGCCGCCCATAAACTCTTCGTGCTCTCTTTGGTATATGTTATCTGTATAGATGTATTGCTGAATTAGCGGATATTCATTCTTCGCGTAGCAAGGATAAATATTTTTTATGCTAACATCTAGCATAGTTATACAAATTTCACTTTCTAAATCGGGTATGAAAATGTCCATTTGAAGATTACAAAAATACGAATTCATAATTTTTTTAAATAAGAGAGATACATCAAGTCTTGTGTCCTATGTCGACTAGTGTGACGTCACAGCCACACAAGAGTTAATAAGCATTTTTATTTGTGGCGTTACTCATAATTTTAAAATTGTAAGAATTAAAATTTTGTTTAATTTGTAATTGTAACTTCATTTTCTTCTTCAGCATTCGTCTCTCCACTGCCAGATCTAGGCTTTTTTCTTACCCATCCATCTTTCTCTGTCGTTTGCTTTTAGTAGCCATTACTTCCCCTCCACAGCGGCTATATCGTCGGTTTATCTTTTTTGAGGTTTTCAGACGCCTCCCTTATTCCTTCAAGGCCTTTCAGAACTCTTTGTGGCGCCCATATTGTGGCATTCTGCCTTGCCCATTGCCACTTTGGCTTCGCCACCCGATCCATGTTATGCACCACTCTGGTTCTGTTCCTAGGACATGTTTCAAAATCATGTTAAATGTTTCTCTCGGCACCGGAACATTACAATTATTATTTTTTAATACAAGTGTATGAAATTTACAGATTGATTAATAAGTAAAATAAAAAAGAATTTTCTATGAAGGGCCATTTTTATGAAAGCTTACCTCAAGCTCTATGATATTATTATTTATCCAGGTAATATGAAAAAAATATCTTGTTATCAATTTTTTTTGCGGGCTGGATCAAAACGTCTCACGGGCCGGATCCGGCTCGCGGACCGACGACGGTTGCCCGCATGTGATATAAATGTTAACAAAATCTCATTTACTAAACATCGTATTTATTTTGGCTTGTTGAATTAGCATCTGTGTTAATGAATCCTTTTAATTATGTCCTTTAAAAAAAATGAGGATTTTTTGAGGCATTTAATAAAATTACCTTAAGCATAGCGACATGATTCATTAAATCCATCGTATCTAACATTTAATATACTCGTATACCGTCATCCACGTCGTGATATAAAGGTAAATACGTTTAACTACCGTGCTAAATCCAGAATTAAATTCCCGATATCATCATATGGTATGCATAGGGCATTGCACTGAAATATTAAATGCAGCGTATCTTGGTCATAACATGTTACGTAAATGGTAGGTGATCGGTCTTACGTCCCAGGTGCTAGTCTAGGAACAGTTAAATATTGTAGTGACAACCACCCTAATTTTGTATTCTTTAATAGTTTGTTTATTTGAGAAAATAACAACAGTTTTTAAATCAAATCTTACAGATTATAAAAATAAAGAAACTAAATTTTTTGAATTAAATTTTTCACAATGAATGACACAAAGCATTAATTGATTAGGATATATTTTTCTGGATACTATAAATAAAAACAGATTTCTATGTTTATAATATAAATATTTACTAAATCATAACATTTTAATTAATTATTCATACAACTGCAATATGTACATGTACATGTCAAATAAAATAAACTGTGAATAGGGAGAAAAAAATGTTATATGAAGAAGGCGGAACAACAAAAATTTAAAAAAATATATTGTAAATAAGAATATTCTTAAGAGTAACAAAACATAATGATGAATAAATATTTCACATGTACCCTACCAGGTATAGAATCTCGGAACCTAAGTATGGTAGGTAAACGCACCAACCACTACACTAAGGGCAGGATTTACCTCCACCGATTTCCTCTGCAGGATTTTTACGTGTGAACAGTTTGTAATAAAATACGTTCATAAATTGAAATTTAAACAACTCCCAAACGGTAAGCAACAGAACCGTGAAACTAAAACGTTTTATCTAGGATGCAATTCTAAATTCAACTGAAATATTTGACTGTGTCCAAATGTTTGTAGAGAAAAAACATTTTGGAGAAGGGAATATGTATTAAAATCTCATAAAATGTGTTAGAGCGTGAATTCCAGACTTATTTACAAACATTTAGACATATTTAAAATACTTTCAATGAAATATAGAAGCCAGGGGTGAATCGTCCATATAAGCAAATTTGTGCAGATTACCATAATATTCGACAATCGATAATATTTGTATAGTACTTTTAATTATGAGAAAATAAATGAAATAATTGTTATTTATTATAAATTACTGTTACCGTTTACATTTCCCTAAAAAAATTAGTATTAACATCAATGGGATCAGCGGGGGAATAAACTATCCGATTACTTTAGCATATTTTTTCAAGCAATGTGTACACTGTATTTTGAGATTTCAAAACCCAGTTGCTGTTATTTCCTCCTTAAGTAAGCTCCTAGATTACAGATACTATTTGAAGATTCTCTATTTGGAGAATAGCATTTTGAACGTTTTTTGCTTAGAACCATTTTCCATTAATTGTGTACAGTTGACAAATGCCGCGAGTACAAATCGGTACATATCGAGACGATATAAAGTAAATCCAATATTTATGTATCTACGAAAATGTGTATATTTGTATGAGAATTCAAAGTAACTTCGTCGGTAACATGTAATTGAATATGTTAATAAAAAAATAATCGTATCCATGTTTTTCATACATGAAACTTACCTTTACTGTGTAGATAAAATTTAAGATAAAGATTAAAATAAATATTGCTTAGTAAGTTAGACGTATCTTCACTTATTGCAAATGGTACCAATATCCAATACAGAGAATCTATATTTTAAAAGTACTAATGGATGTACATCTAGCCTGGCGAGCTCATACGAATGAATTAAGCCCCAAAATATTTTTTAGTCAACACTTACTTAGAAGGTTGCCCAAAATTCTTACCCATTAATACTAAATGCACTCTCGTACAAGCATTACCCATTTTAGATTACGTACCCATTCTAGATTACGCTGATGTTTCCATG
Organism: Micrasema longulum; assembly: GCF_059751315.1. Lineage (NCBI taxonomy): Eukaryota > Metazoa > Arthropoda > Insecta > Trichoptera > Brachycentridae > Micrasema > Micrasema longulum. The sequence continues at coordinate 465,277 of NW_028277469.1, read as the reverse complement.
ACTGATTTAAGCTATGAGCAACTCGATATACGCGAATAACTTCAGAATACATGCAAAAGGTAAATTTTTGGTCTTGGAAATATGACCACATTTCTGATTAATGTAGACTACTGTAATGGCTCAAAATTAGACAGCGGAGAGACTATCACATTCTCTACTTCTGTTCAATGTATTTCATAGTCCTAACGCTTCTATATACCTCCGCGAAAAATTTCAACGCTTACCAGTTCATGATTTATCTCTTCGTTCTAATTCTCGAGGCACTCTCTTAATACCCATTCACAATTTCTCTTTTTTCTCTAACTCATACAGTGTCCATGCGGCTCAACTGTGGAATCATCTCCCATCTACCATCAAAGATGTTACTACAGTATCTCTGTTAAATCACCTCTGGAGAAACATCTGTTTTCTCTTCTTTAATCTCCTTTCTCTCCCCTAATCTCTCCTCTTTTCCTGTTTCCTCTTTTTTCGCTTTTCCCATTGAGTAGTGGTATTGATTTAAGATAATTTTTCATAAAAACATTTATTTCTACAAATATAAATTTTATATTTGAAGCACTTACTTTGTGGTTATCCATTATATCCCTTGTTATGAAAAAAAATAGAACAACTTTGTTTTTAACCAATAATTAAAATTTACGTAACTAATGTTAGTTACCTTGGTAAGTTTACTTGGTTAGTTACGTAAGCCTTGACGAAGAAGCTTGTTTGCTTTGAAACCAAAGGAAGAAAAAAAAAAATAGTTGTTAAAAATAAAGTTTTTTAATTTTTTTATATATTTTTTTTTTCTGTTTTTATATTAGTATCTTTAGCTTTTTTTTCTATTAAATATGTTTTATTAGTTGGTTGGAAGAAATTGCCATTTTAAAATAAGCCCGCAAATAGACAATCAATATTATGTTAAAAAGGAAAATAAAAAAAAGAAAATAATGATTAACTTTCTATTATAATATGGGTCTAGTTCTTTCATCCGCCAGTCTAACAAAAAATCAACCGGAATTTCAAGGAATAGAAATACATTATGTAGGGTAAGTCAGCGTTTTATTAATAAATTATCCAAGATAATTAAGCGCAAAGGGAAAGAAAAATATTTTTGGGAAACTTTACTGTCTAAAATATGATTTTGTAAACGTTGCATTTTAGGGAGCTGCGTAACGTGTTTTTACAGTCGACTCGTGCAGTTAGTGGTGCTTCGATCGGGGATGTGTCAATTTTTGGCATTATTCATTTTTGTCACGTGGAGGTGCTCAGTGCTGACATTTTAGTTGCAATATTATTGGAAATGTATCTACTAAAAGTCATCGTATTATTTTGTTAATATTTGCGTATGTTCTGTATTGAAATAGAGGAGAATATACCTACATATATGGTATAAATGAATTATTGCTTGAGTTGAGGTCAATCATTGGTATTTATTATTTTATTTAAAAATAAGTTTTCTAAAGCAAAAAGATGATGTTGTATTTACACACATATAGAAAATGAAGCAATGTATATGCAATGTATTATTATTATTTTTTATTTTTATTTATTAATGGACATTGTCCATTTTTACAATTTAAAGGGTTTAAATATTACAATAAAATGATGGTTTAAAACATTTTAAAAAAAAGAAGCATTGACAAACATACGGGACATCAAGACAAGATCTGGACTATTCATTTAGTGCTCGTTTTAATCGTTGTAAACTTAAACCAAATAAGTCCAGATCTTGTCTTGAGTTAACAATGCGACAAAGACTGGTCATTGGAGAATTAAGGCCATGGTTTGTTCTATGCTGATCGATGAACAGTACTTCATTGTTTCTCAACCTACGAGTCGAAATATTGATTTTTTTTTGTCCCAGTAATGATGGAACATCGATTATACCATTAAGTATGCCGTATACATGCAAGTACAAGTAATGAAAAAAAAAGTAGCTTACCTAAAAAAAAGTCACCGTTCGCCACTAATACATATGATGATAGCTATAGAGCGTACGGACGGTAAGAAATCTAGCCCCTTTTTACATTATATTATAACCAGGTTGTGATCCCGTGGCTAGCGTAGCAGACTAAGGAATCAGAAGTCCGAGGTTCGAACTCCGCTCTACCACAACTTGATTCCCATTTTCGAATAGTAAGTTATTTACAAATCGTTGAAAATGGCCACCAAAATAGAAATATTTGGGGGAATAATTGGATCGCTAATATTTAATTTTATTCAAAAAAAAGTACTTGCACTATAAAATTGCTATTAAGAAATTAATTGAATAAGGAGGTAGGCTGCGCGCGGATTAATGAGAGGATCAGACAACATAGGTAAATAACAATTTTTATTTGTAGTGTTACTCATAAGATAAATGCTAGAATTGACATTATGTTTAATTTGCATTTAGGACTAGGAAAAAAAACCGTTCATGGAATTGATTGCAATCCCCATGTTTTCACTGAGGTCGTGTGGTGTAAACCATTTTTAGACTATTATTTTTATCTTCCCTCTCCCCGATGAATGTTGGGAATTATCGCAGCAATACTCACTTCACAGTTTTCTCTTCTTGATGGTCTTCAGTACCAACTTATTTTTTTTCATTCGTCGGAGAACGTTATCGCTTCAAACTCTGTCCACCCAGGAGATTTTTAATATCTTCTTATAGCACTACATTTCAAAGGCTTTGATTTCTTTCAAAGTGGCTTGGGTGAGTGTCCCCGTAGAACGTCTGTGAGGTTACGTAGAATGAATGGACGTCAAAAAAATGGTAAAACGAGTATAAATGACAAAAATGAACGGTAATGTGAGACGAGAACGACCAAGGAAGATATGGCATGATTAGATAAACCAAAATCTTAAGTCTGGTCATGTCAAAAGCAGACAGAACTGAAGGACATGTATGACAAGATGTGTGAATGTGGAAGAAGCTAGGAATATATGCCAGGATAGACGTATGTGGCGGTCCGTTCTCTTTGCCTACCCCCACGGGGAAATGGGTGATGGTAGTAGTAGTGGTAGGGTGAGTGTCCACTTTTTGACGCCATAGAAAAGCACTGAGAAAACGCAACATCGCACAATGCGCTTTCGGAGATCTAATCAAAGTTCCTCTTGCGAAAGCAGTCATGGATACTGAAAAAGCAGTTTTGCGCTATTTCTATTCTGACTTTGATCACTTGTGAGTGATCCGATTTATTATTAGACTTTTTTTCAAAATTCAATTTCCGCTAACAGATAATTCAATTTGTGCCAATGTAGTGTCCTAAGCCCCGTAGGGGGTGATGTTGATATTTTGCACTTAAAATTAGAACAGCAGGAAGTTTAAAATAATATTTAGCAATCATTTTGAAATCCCAGTTTTCAAAACCAGCCTTTAGTTTTGTACTACAGTTTCCATTTAATGCATTTAGGTTTAAAGTGACATGAATTGTGTTTAAGTGACACAAACTTGCTGTGGAGTGCTTTTGAAAATTGACACTTGAAAGATTTCTCCAGCTTAGAGTTTCCGCTGAATATTTTAAACGGTAAAGCTTTGAAGTATTTAGACGCTGCGCTTTGCAATAGTTTTAAGTTAACAATATTCTGGTTTCAGCTCTTTAACTTCACAAAAGTCAACAGATAGAAGAATTGAAGGAATATAAATGTTCAAACATAGGCAGAGTAGTGGATTTAAGAGAGTGAAAGTGCCCACTTAAACTAGCCAACTAGTCGGCCATTTAATTGTGTATACCTTTGTCATTAGTTTTGTATATATGACATTGTATGTTATGGTTAATAAAGATTTATTATTATTATAATAATTATTATTAATGACAGGTTATAAGCCCTGTATAGACTGCAGTATTCTCCCATGTTCTTCATCTCTGTTGTAATAAATTCATATTAATTACTCTCAAGGGGGTTAAACCCAGTGTTTGTCTAAAAAAATTGAAAGACTCAGAATATTTAAAAAAAACATTTGTTTTTTTAGTATCAATACGTAGGTATGTAAAAAAGAAACAAAATAAATTACCAATATTCGATATTTATCTGAGAGAGCTCCCAACCTTTATCACAACATGGACTAATTTTTCATTCTAGTAACGAGAGAAATCTTTTAACATACTCGTACACTCACTGTTCTTTTTTTGCGACCTCTCTCACAGTAGCAGCTGCTCGAATGTGGAATAATCTACCCCCTTGTGTTAGAGACATCCCTTCATATATATACACGGTTTTTCAGGGCCAGACCGCGAAATTTCAGAGGAACATTCCTCACGGTGAGCTTTTAAAAAATCGTATAAAAATTTTTCCATGAAGTCATTCATAAAAAAATATAAATTTATTTTTAAAATCTCAAAATGGAGTACATCTTTGATTTCTCGGACAAGCATCGCTTCCTCAAACCCCTCCCCTCCCAACGAAGCGATACGCACCAGACGCGGACAAGTGAAGTGGCTGGGTAAGAGAGGGATAGGGATTTGTTTAGGGACTGCTTGTCCGAGAAATTAAGGATTTACTACATTTTGAGATTATGATTTTTTTTTAAAATTACTTTTTGGAAAAAAAAAAAGATTTTTTTAAAGCTCACCATGAGGAATGTTCATCGGAATTTTTTTGGTCTGGCCCTGAAACACCGTGTATATTACAAAATATTCATATTTAACATGTATTTAAAATGGTATGGGTAGATAAGAAATCGCCTTAAGGCAATATGCCTGCCTTTATACGAATAAAATTTATACATGTATATAAGAAGTGTTTGTACAGCTCACCTTTCAGGATTTGTACACCGATGACAGAAGAAATATTGTGGACTTTATAGAAATTATTTACTTAATTTAAAAATTTTCCGTCTGTTTCTTTTTTTTATGAAACACTTCACTCTTACCGTTGGACAGATTTGGTAAGGTATCCGAAATAAAACACTTTTATTGGAGTGAATTCTACTTTTATTAAAAAAAAATATGTAACCCGTTTCGTCTTGTTATGACATTATAAAGAAACCAAATGAGTATTTTTGATAATGTCCTAACAAGACGAAACGCGTCACATATATAAAAAAAAATAATGTAGAATGAAATCAAATAAAAGTGTTTTATTTTAGATACCGTACCATATTTTAAAATGGAATTCTACCAAGTATCTGCATGCACTATAAATGTTTTTCAGATACCGGTATCGTGTGGATGTTGATGAAATATATATTTAAGGCTGTTTACATAACACTAATTGCACTTTGTCAGAAGTATGCAGATGCAGGTATACAGGAATTTTTGGGCAACAACAATTTAAATTAGGAAGGATATAGGTAGAATCGGAATATTTAAAGCCTTATATGAGTAACAAGTATAGAAAAATGTAAATTTAGTACTTAACAACAAGTATGTGTAACTTTTATCAGTATTTTCAAAAAGGCGGCGATAACGATCCCTTGTGGACGCTGAACTTTTTTAGGGGGGCGGGAGAGAAAATTGGGTGCGACGCGGCGCGGCAAATGTTTTAGGGAAATTCGAGACAGATAAACAAACTCGTTAAAGAAAATCAGATTCATCCTTTAATTTAGATATGTTTAAAAACGCTTTGTTTTTGAAAATATTTTTGAACGTGATTGGTCTTTTAAAAAGATTTCTTTAAAGTGTGAGTTTGAACTCTGAAATAGGATATGGCGAGTTAAAAATAATGATAGGATTGGCTGTTTTTAACTTTTAAAAGACAGTGAAAAAAATCCATTACGCGCGGTGATATAACATCGTGTTAAAACAAGCAAAAAACGGAATATTCTGAAGTTCAGACGTTTAAAAAAAAAAAAAAGACATATAAGGTTTGCTTCAGAGTTGGTGCTTTATTCATTTTTTTATTGAAAAATCCCATTTTTATGCTTATTTCTTGTTTTGTACAACATTTTGTGAAAAGGATCTAAATTATATTGTTCAGGTATTTGTTACAATCAATATAGTGTAAAGTTTTCGCAAACAAAGTTTTATAAAATTTCCTTCGAAAATAAACGTAAAAATCATATTTTCCACTAAAAAATTATAAAAGCGCCATATTTAAAAAATTACTTTCATATTTTCGTTAAGAATTACCTTAATCGTTATTTTTCTAAAATTAAAAAATAAAAATATTATTTAACCGTGGTATGGCAACAATAATTCAAAATCCTAAATATGCCGGTCATCCTACATGCGTGCACCCCCGCTGACTAGTAATAGCAGACTGAATCTCTTTCACACAAATACCGGCCACAATACAGCGTCTCTGCCTTTGTTATGAGTTCTATCTTCGTGCTCTCTCTTTCACAGATTTGTTGCTGAATTTTCGTCACATTCATTCTTTGCGTGGCAACTAGCAAGGAAAAATTAATTAAAAAATACGAAAAAAGTAATGTTTCCCTATTTCAATTAATTAAAAAACTATGAAATACTGTCGAGTATGATTTTTTTTTTATTAAAGCATCAAAAATATTTTTAAATTCATAATGATTCATGGAATCATTTCTCTACAATACCGCAGAGTGTGTGCGGACCAACTACTGCTTTACAAAATTATGACAGGAATGGTCGACTGTACAGAGCTGCTTAGTTTAATAACAATACATGTGCCAGCCAGGATTTGTAGACGGTACCACCTATTTCATGTACCAATTAGTAAAACATCGTATGTTAAAAATGCTTTTTTTCGTAGGACTTTTTCAATGTACAATACAAAATTTAAAAATATAGATTACACAAACATCACTCTGTCAGATTTAAAATTTACACTAAAAATGTATTATGTGACTTAGTAGACATTATAATAATAAATATGTACATCTCCCCTCCCCTCCTTATCTTCTCTTCAAACATTTTCGTCCTTATCCCGCCCAATTTACAGTAACTTAATGTTCTTAAAATAAATATTAAAAAATCCTTGATTATTGAGTACATGAAAATAACATTTTTAGATGTATAAATTGTATGTATTTATTTGATATGTAATATTTTCTTTACTAACTTTGTATACTATGTGGAAATCTGTTATTAGTTCTGAGTTTATACACTATATCTGTTTGTTTACTAAAAATATGTATGTAGAACTGTTGATTTCCCAAATAAAATAAAATAAGTTGTAATTTTCGCGAAAACGTTTCATTCCATTGGCCACGCCCCTAATACGCCAGGAATCGGTTAAACAAATACATTCAAGTTTTCTTAATCCATTTTACATATTTTTATCGGTATGTGATATATGCCTATAGTAGTTGTAATGCAGTGCCTCATGCACCACTGAGTGCAGATAGAGACATGATGATGGTGATGAATCCACAGTCAGCGACAGTACTTACTTACCCCCTTTCGTATTCATATACCGTAGTTATTATACGTCAAATATTGACGTCAAATACTAACTCCTCTTTTCTCTCGAGAATAGTTTCAAGTAGGAAGTGGGAAAATAGTGAGGGTACCTACTTAGGGATTTATTTACTTCCGCTTATTTCCGATCCGCTTCTACGTTATTTCATTCAATCAATAAGGTTACTGGGAAGACGTTTACGTGAATATATTAAATAGCGAATACCGTTTTACCTTAACCCTTTCAGCCATATTCAAATATACACGAAATAAAAGTAGCTACCGAAATTGAAAGCGATGAGTTTTTTTTAATTACTGGTATTTTTAAGTACGTCTGTATTTTTTTCTGCTTTTTTTGGCAGTCGACATTACATAAAAAAGTTTGTTTATTTGGCTTGACCACTGGCTTTTTATGGTTCAATTGTTTTGCTGCGAATTTCTGTTGTCTTTCTTAACGTGTAATGAATTTATTTAAGATAGTCGTCAAATAAAAATTCAAACACCTTAACTAATTAACAACATACAAAAACAATTTCAGAAACAAAACATTGTTATAAAATCCAGACGCTTTCCGATGACACTCTATCTACCTGTATGGTTGTTTGTTTTTAACAACTGAAATTCAACATGTTAAATACTTAGGACTAACAATAGACAGACAATTGACATCGACAATTCATATGAACAATTTAATTAGCAAAGTGGCGAAATTATCGAGCCTTTTTTTTAAAATCAAAAAAAAAATTCCAAAAAAGGAAAAAAAAATGTTCGAAGCCTATGTGAAAACTAAAATGTTCTATATGAAGCTATAATGGGGAACAGGAAATCAAAATGACGTAAACAGACTACAAAGACAGCAAAATAAAATATTAAAGTTAGTATATATATATATGTGTGGATTTAAATATGAATATGTAATATTAAATATGTATTTTAAATATATTTTTAGACACTGTAAGTATAATATTCATACTCTTTTACTTTTATTTGCTTTTTATAAATATTGATAATTTTTATGTTTTTCTTATTATGTATTTTTGTATAATTTAATTTAGTACGTACTATTATTTGGCATATGATTTATTGCTCTTATTCCTTATATTTCTTACAATAATTGAGTGAATTTCTAGAAAACATAACTCAGTTATCATTTCAATTATGCTTTTATATATATATATTCTTTTTCTGTTGATTTAAATCATGCTCTTATTTTGTGTTTTTTTTTTAATTTTTTTTTTTTTATACTACTCTATTTTACTATTATTTTGTTGATTTTAATGATACCACTATTTTGTATATTTGATTATGTGTGATTCTTAATTTGTATAATTTATATTTTAAAAATTATTTCTGATTATCTTTTTTGCATTGTATTCTTTGGAATTTGATTATTTATTACATTTACCCTTTTTTCTAGATTGTGATTCTATGTCATTATAATTTGATCTAATTAATTTTACTATTTATTTTTATTGTTATTTATTGTGGCTTGACACGGGCATAGCCTAAGAAGCCTTAATAAGTTCATAAATATTTAATTTTGTAACTTTGAATGAATAAATAAATAAATAAATATATTCAACCATGTAAATGAATGCCTCGACACGGGTTGTGCCCAGTGAGGTTTTCATATTTAAAAAAAAGTTTAATGTAAAACGTGAAAATTAAAAAAATAAATAAATAGGACCTACCTTATCTAACAGCAACAAAAGAACTTTTTAAGTAAATTAAACAATTAAATGTAACTGAACTCTTTAAACCAAAATCCTTAAAACGTATTCATAAATTAACCACTGATTAAATTGTAGACGAAGAATTAAAACTTGAAAAAAACTGTAGTTAACATGAACACAATACGAGAATATCAGAAAAATATCATATACAACCTTCTAAAACGAGAAAAGAACAATCGAGACTAATCAACCATGGACTAAAATTATAAAATAAACTACTAGACAAAAGACTCCGACAACCTTTACAAAAGATGTTAAAATTATTATTATTATTAACAGTAGAATGTGAATTTTAAAAGTAAAACTATTTTGTTAAATGTATGTAACCCGTTAGGGTTTATCAATGAAAAATTTTAATAAAAAAAAATATGAGGTCTTTATAATCTTATTGCCAATAATAATAAAATCAATCAATAATAGTAAAATTATAAGGTCTCTGCTGTACTTTGCTTATAGTGGGTACAACTGGTTACCGGAGTCCTTTAGAATATCAAAAAACAAAAAAATTGTTCTTAAGCTTTAGTTCGGTTTTTAGTTAGATTTTCAGTTCAACAACAAACGTGTAATGGTCAATTTCGGTTGGTGATCGCAATTCTCTACCCGAGTACCTACGGCCTGTTGCATTGCTGAAATCTGTAGCCAACTTTGTAGTTCATAATCATATAATAGGTTCTCTCCATATGGGTGACTCTACTCTGACTTGTTAAATGTATGTAACCCGTAAGGGTTTATCGATGAAAAATTTTAATTAAAAAAAATGATCGCCATCCCAAGAAACGATGCGATAGACCCAGCATCCCTAATGTATTCTGGCAACTCATTAAACATCTTAAGTCCTTTGTGATGCAGATTATTTTGAGTTACCTGGGTTCTTGTTTTTGGGAGTCTGAAACCTTCATCTCCCCTCGTAGGATAGCGATGAATTTAGTTATTTCAATTGATTTTATTATTACAATATTAACAAATGTATTTAAAATTTAACTTTGCTTTACCGAAAGCATGTTTAGTACCGTTGACATATTATCGCTTTAGTACGTTTGCGTCCAACATGCAATTTTTGACAAAATTGAGTTAAGTATACAGGAGTTCTAAGAAAGCTTTTATTTTTAAAATTCATCTGAAAAAAAAGGTTTTTTTAAACGAATTTTCTTCTTGATCGTTATTTATCTCTATTTTGTAAAAAAAACTCCAAAGCTCTGTTTCCGCAGATTTGTGTTTTGGTCTATTGGACAAAAACAAATTGAAGCTACGATATGTTCAATTTTGTATTTTTGCAACATTTCAATATGGTCCTCATTTCCCCTATTTTAAGCTTTCAGCATAACATTATATTGATTTTCAGTGCTCAGAAAGAAAATACTACAACAAAAATTTAATACTCGGTCTCGTGGTGTAATGGCCAGCGCGTTTGCCTACCATGCGAGAGGTCTCGGGTTCGATTCCCGACTTAGTTGATTTGAAATATTTATTTTAAAAGGTGTTTCCACACAAGAATGTTTTATAGTCCCTGGACTGGTACCTGAAGCGTAAGACTGATCATCTTACCTTCATAAAACAAAAATGATCAAGATACGCTGCAATGGTGTACCAATGTAGTCTCACATGCACCATTAGGTGCGGAAAGGGAATGATAATAATTCAATGCGGCAAAGCAATTGCCTAAAAAAATAAGTTGCTTGTATTTAAACTGGGATTTTTTCTTTTTTTATTTAAAATCCTGCTTTTTGAAATCCTTTATTTTGTTGTTGATATATGAGTATAATGTAAATGTGATACAAATTTTAGCTTGATATCTGTTATTACACCTAAATATTATTATTTTTTTACTTCATCTACATTTTTTTCGTAAATATTTTAAGCATGTTTCAAATATATTTAGATAAAATCAAACAAATTAAATTGACTTCATGTATTATTTATTGTAAGATAAAAAATAAATTTTCGTGAATTTTGTTAATTAAAAATAACATTTATAAAAAAATCATGGTTTAAAAATACCATTTCCCCAAGTTCCCACATATCACTAAGTAATTGTAACATTACTCTTTATAAGCAGTTGACTCCAGTTTCTGTATAGAAATTTTTTAAAAGACTCAAAATATTGTCCATAAAATAGTGTTTTTATTCTAGTGCAGGTTTAATACATATTCACATCACGTGTCTCCGCCAGTATTTTGTTTGAATAGCCGATTTGTGAAGTTGTTAGCTGTTGTCCGAAATCGGAAGTTAGTCGCGTTGTGAATTGAATTTAAAGTGGGGAATTTCGGTAAGATATACCAACTTTTTACTTGGATACAAATTTGGAGCATTATGCTCCTTAAAATGTATCCCTTATAACTAACTTTAAAAGAACGGATAGCACACGTAACAATCCGCTATGGACTCTAATGAACTAACAATACGGGATAAAATAATTCTGTATTCTTTAAATCTTTTCAAGATTGCATATATTGTTGGTGTTTCAATGACTGATTTAAGATGTGAGCAACTCGATAAATTTGTACGACTTCAGAAAACATGCATAAGGTACATTTTTGGTCTAAGGAAATATTACCACATTTCTGATTATCGTAGGCAACTGAAATGGCTCAAAATTAGACAGCGAAGAGACTATCATTCTCTCTCACTTCTGTTTAATGTACTTCATAGTCCTAACGCTCCTGTATACCTGCGTGAAAAATTTCAACGCAACTATCAGTTGATGCTTTACCTCTTCGTTCTAATTCTCAAGACACTCTCTTAATACTCATCCACAATAATTCCTCTTTCTTCTCTAACTCACAAAGTATCCATGCGGCTCGACTGTGGAATCATCTCCCATCCACCATCAAAGATGTTACTACATTATCTCTGTTTAAATCACGTCTGAAAAACATCTCCTTTCTGTTCTTTAATCTCTCCTCCTTTTCTCTTTCCTCTTTTTTCCTTTTTCCTATTGATTAATAGTTTTGATTTAAGATAATTTATAAACAAATGCGTTTATAATAAAATAAATACAACAACTTGGTTTTTAAACACTAATTTTCATTTTCCACCGACCGGTTTCAAAGCAAACAAGCTTCTTCATCAAGGTTTACGTAACTAAATAACCACAAAGTTTTTCACAAATATAATGAGAGAACATGTTACACAGTAAAGAGAAAATAATATAATAAATAAGACATGAGAAAAAAAAGAGCTCGTAAGAATGTTAGGGGATGAGGAAATAAAGTGGAGGAGAGGAATTTTTATAATATTGTTGACCAATTCAAAATTTTGATATCACAATAAAATAACATATTAGAAATGAATATAAACTTATTAAACACTGACAAATGTTTCATTTTACATTGTTATATAGTATATATATATTATACTTAAAAATGCTCATTAGGCGTTAATAAAAATAAATAAATAAGCCCGGTAAATAATTGGACTTCAATTTTCCGCTTTCAAAAATGTTTTCACTCTCTGTTGCAATAAATATTTATATTTAATTTAATTACAGTCTTTCAGTTATCCTGAAAAGTGCGCGAGTAAGCATGGAAAATATAATGTATGAACACTCGTTCATGAAACTTTTGAAATATGATATTAACATCAGAATTTTCGAGTTGTAGAATTATTTGCTCTATAGATTGTTATTGGTTACATATGTACCAGGGGCGTGCTTTCTCAATATCAGATTTTTTTGTAAAATAAAAATATTTGTGTATTATAAGGAGGAAGGTATTTTGGTCATAAATGTATTGAATACACCCCTATATTACATTTCCAGATTCATAAACCTAATACATTATAATGAAATAATATGTCGTCGCGATTCAGGCAAAAGTCACTAACCCAAAAAATCATAATTTTGAGTTAAATATCCAAGCGTAAAATTATGTTCGTAATAATGATAATAATAATAAATTCTTTACTTGAATAAAATACACTTATTATTAAAATATTAATACCATCAAAAACAGCAAAACAAAGTGTTAAAACATTCATTTTGTCCCGATAAACTATTCAATAATATGTTAAAATAAAATCACTTTGTTTATATGTACCACTTATATGTTTATAATTTGACAACCAACAAGTTTCGGCAACACTATGCTTTCTTCAGGTTTAATTACAAACAAATATAACAAAGGCATTTATAATACTTTATATTTGTATAATAATGATTTTTAATTTCTTACATTTGATAAGCAAGGCATTTATAATTAAGTATTTTTAGTTTTTCTTTTTTATGTTCTTGTTTTATTAGTATAGGACTACTTATGTTCTAAAGATAAAAAATCTCCATCTTAGAACAGGCTAGGCCATGTTAGATGGAGACTATCATAAACAGAGAACACTCCGTTTTCATTTTACATTAAGAAGTTTTATATAGATTTCCTGTTATAAAGTATGTGTGTTTTTTTTTTCAATAAATTTATAAAATAAATAAAAATATGAGATGAGCTGAACCATGTTAGATGGAGACTATCCTAAACAGAGAAAACTATGTTTTCATTTCCTATTATTCCATTTCCTATATTTCCTATTATTCCTATAAAGATTCCCTGTTATTAAATATGTATACTTATTTTATGCAAAATATTTATTAAAAAAATATCTACAAAATTTTCACAGTGATGGTAGAGTGGGCGCGGCTACGGGAGTAGAGAGGAGAAGGGGTTTGTGAGTGGATTTAGGGAGAGGAAACATATTTAAAAAAGGACTATTACTAAGATTCATCTGATTATTAATAATATTACAATTTTAATTACAGCCTTTCTAATTTCCAATATTTCAAAGTAATGCAGTGCATATCCTTTTTTGTTTGTACGTAAAATTTTAATGTCATCTTCAAAGCCTACTCTACCCTTAATGTGAACATTTTATGTTTTGTTAGTTTGTAATTAACCCTGCAGAAGGCATAGTGTTGCCAAAACTAGTTGGTTGTCAAGTTATAAAAATATAAGTGGTACATAAAAACAAAGTGATTTTATTATAATAAATTAAATAGTAATGTTCCACAAAGTAATTGCTTTAAACATAAAAATATTAAACTATTACTTACTATGTTTGTACTTACCTGTATATTTTTTATAAATGCCCCTTGGGCGTATTGTAAAATTAAATAAATTGATAATAGTTTGTTATCAGATGCTCAGACATTCGTTTTAATTAAAATTAAAATAAAAGTAAAAGAGTATAGTCATAATTTTGTACGCGTATAAAGTAATCAACATATATTTTTTAGTTTTAGATGCTCAAGTATTAAAAATAGTATTTAAGAAGACAAACAGATAAAAATATATAAAAGAACAAAACAAATCAAACATTTAAATTTTATATCTAAAAAACAGAAATTGAAAATTAAGTACTTATAAAAATTAAGATCCCAAACATGTAAACAAAATAAGAAGGAAACAAAAGAAATGGTTTAAATGAAAATAATAAAAATGTATTTGAAGAGAGATAAAAATTCTGAGTTTAATAAATGAACGTTTTACGTAAATAATAAATCAGTATAGAAACGTTTTGTCTACTAACCACTTTCGTAATAAAAACATAATGCCTTTAAGAGGCAAACGTCATCAAGGTAACTTAGAAAAAAGTTGCGTAAATGCGAATTATTTGTTTTTTACTGAGTGACTTTATATTATTAAACAGTAAAACATTAAAAACAACATGTTAAAAATATTTATTGAAATGTGAATTAATTTCTAACTAAAACGTTGTAATAATTACACCAAATTTATCCGTTTGTTCACTAACTGTTAAATCTTACATTGTCTAAATTATAAACAAGCAAAAGTAACTTAACCAAATTTTAGCCACCTTACCTCATTAAAACTTTCCAGATATTTTTTAATGTATTAGAACGACAAAGTTATCAATCAAATTTATTAAAAAAGACATGAAGAAATTATGTTGCCTACATTTTTATGTAAACTTAAAAGTTTGAATGATGTAATAACTTATATATCCATTTAAGTTATTAATTTAAAAAATACTTGGTACACTTCTACTTATTTATTTTGACCAATTAGCGCTTTTACCCTCTAATGGGCATCTTCAGACTGGTGTATATTATACAGTGTAAGGGTAATTTATATAAAACTAAATATTATATTAGAGACTTTGTAGCATTAAAAATAACATGCAGGTGATGACAGAACTGTATTTAAGTCATTTGAGACCAGATACCGATATTATCTGGTTAAATTAACTTTATATTTAAATATAATTAGTTGAATTTGGTTTATTTATTTTTTACACAAATAATAGTTTTTGTTACATAAATATAAATTACAATAAATATTTGTATGTTTATTGTTGATTTTTACATACTTACTAAATTGTTGGATGTTCATTAAACCCTGTCACATCCGAAACCACGACGATCAGTTTCAGCAAGAAGACATATTGGCACATAAAATATTTTTTTAGAACGAATAAATTTTTTTTAAAAATATATCAAAAAAAGCAAATAGTTGCTTACCTCTGCAGGGGAGTAACAAGGAGGGGGAAGGGGGGCGTCTGATACTGCGCCGCGCTCCTCTCACTTCTCCCCTGCAGAAGTAAGCAACCATTAGTTTTTTTTAATATTTTATTTTAAAAAAAACCTTAGTTTTAAATATTTTTTTTAATATGCTAATATGTCTTCTTGCCCATACTGATCATCGTGGTTTCGGATGTGACAGGGTTTAAAGAACAGCATGCTTTTTTAAATATACATAATATATTTAAAAAAGCATGGAGGCTACTGCCATCAAGCTATTTCTCTGAAGTGATAGGCAGAGAGAATGGACCGCCACACACGTCTATCCTGGCATACATCCCTAGCTTCATCCACATTTATACTTCTTGTCATACACGCCCTTCAGTTCTTCCTGCTTTTGACATGACCAGAATTTAGATTTTGGTTTATCTGATCATGCCACGTCTTCTTTGGGCGTACCCGTCCTACCGTTCATTCTCGCCATATATCCCTGTTTTACCATTTTTTCGTCGTTCGTTCGTTCTATATGGCCAAACCATCTCAGAGACTCTTTCTTAATCTTATCAATTGAACTTAGTTATGCAGAAAGCAGCCAGTCCACAATTTCGCAAAAAAATAGATATTGGTGTTTTTGGGTGTATTCTATGTTCTGCTAAAAAGAGTCAGACCACTTTCATACAATAAAACTGTAATAATCAACATATTACAACAGATATTGAGAATATTTTGGAGAAGGTAATAAGTCTAGGCATCTACAGGGCTTATAACCTTTCATTGGCTGGATTGAGTAGCCACTTTACACGCTGTGCAACATTCACCATTCTTCCCATATTTTATCATCTATATTCCTTCAATTCTTACATCTGCTGATGTTTGTGAAGTTAGAGAGAAACCTTTATTTATGCGAGTGAGATTCATCTAATTGAATTATTTCACCTAAATACTAGGCAACACCTGAAAGTCTCATTTTTTCCATTTCTGTACTTCTTCATGGACCAGGTGTATTTATCAACAGTATTTTGAGTTTTTCCAAATTTTTGTAGACAAAGAATGGATTCAACTCCCTGGGGAGCTGCTAATTTTGATATATCTACAAAAACTTGCACAAACTCAAAATATTGCTGTAATAATCACCTTCTGAAAAAAGTGTCGATCAAATAAACGGCATTTCTCAATTTGCAAAAAATACCCACATCACTAAAAAACATCTGACGGTACTTTAAAAATCTATAAAACTGGTCAAATACATACTTAGATTCTTGTTTGTTAAGTTAAAAAAAATTTATATATTCATTGTTTATCATTTTTAAAAATCAAAAACATTCCAACTGTCGTGTAGATTTGATTATTCACTTGTTTTTACAAAGATGCTATAATCTCAATATCACATTGCTATGGTTGGCTGCTTTCTGCAAATCTGAGTTAAATTATAAGTGACTCAGATTTACACTCTGGGGCTAATATTATCATTCGCAGCCCTGTCATATATTGATTTCCCACATATTAATCTAAAAGATCGCATATCGACATGGTCTATCCTGGCACATATTCCTAGCTTCTTTCACGTTCATACATCTTGTCATACATGCCCTTCGGTTCTGTCTGCTTTTGACGTGACCGGACTTAATATTTTGGTTTATCTGATCATGCAACGTCTTCCTTGGTCATCCTCGTCTCACGATACCGTTCATTTTCCCCATATATACTTGTTTTACCATTCTTTCGTCGTCCATTCGTTCTACGTGATCAAACCATCTCAGAGACCCTTTCTTAATTTTATCAATTATACTTGACTCAGATTTACACTCTCGCTTGACTTCATCATTTGTAACCCTGTCATACATTGATTTCCCACACATTCGAGATCGCATTTCAACCATGTTCACTCGGCTTTCATCCTTCCTCTGCCAGTTCCATGTTTCACTTCAATACATAAGTGTTGGAATTAAAACTTCGCTCTGCACTGCCAGTTTAGATTCGATTGACATATTTTTTTTAGCATTTACTCTCTTTTCAATATGTTTTTCTACTCTTTCATCTCTCGAAAACATGCTTCTATTCTATTTACTATGTAATCACTTCCCCTTTCAAGTACCATGACTTTTGACTTACTTTCGTTCATCACCAATTCGCTCTTCAGGCATACATCATTCAATCTAGATACTATTTGTAGCAAATCCTCCTCGCTGCTTGATAAAAGAATTGCATCATCAACGTACAACAAACTGCTTTCTGCAAAATTATCAATTTTTTCTCCAATACCCATTCATACTATATCTTTCATACAAATGTCCATGTAAAGATTAAACAGCAATGGTGACATTACACATTCCTGTATCACACTTTTTTAAATCGCAAACTACAATTTGAATCTTCCATCAACTCTCATATATGCTGAACTCTTCTCATCGAGAGATGACACAGCTCGTATAATAAATAAAAAAATCTGGTAGGAAAAATAAATAACATTTTAAAAGTAAATTAATTACTCGGTAAAAAAATCATCAGAATAGGTATTACACTTGCTCCCGCAGTGGTCGTATGTTCCACTTCTGGATAAAATTGGAAAATTAGATTGTTTCGCTACAGAATTAACTTCACACCATACAACAAGTAAACGTAGTTATGCAGAAAGCAGCCAGTCCACAATTTAGACAAACTGAGATGTTGGTGTTGTCGAATTCAAGAAGCTCTATTCTATGTTCTGCTTAGAACAGCCAGTTCACTTTCATACAAAAAACCGTACTAATCATCTTCTGAAAATTTCATGATTACAAAATGTCATAAAAATGAATGTCCCCTAATACATTCAGAGTTTGTATTAGATTTTTAAAAATATTTTTTTTATTTCTAAATACAAAAATGTACAAAACATAATTGTATTCCTATGAGTTAGCAAACTCATTCTGGGATAGATACAATTAAAGATTATCAGATAAAAAAAAATTAGTTGAACATAATTTAAACAAAAGTGGACAAATCTCTGAAACCTTTTGAAAAACAAATTATAATATATTATTTACCATTAACTTACATAGATCAAGTGTTATCTAGAAATAGTTTAAAGAAATTATTTTTTTGTGTTATTTGATTTACATTCGTAGACTGGTAAGAAATTGATTTTAGGTGAATAGGCAGGTGGTTATGTTGTGTAGATATTAGATCTGGCTGTCATAAATCATTAAATTGGTCATAAGCATAGTTATATTCTTTTTTGTATTTAAAAAAAAACGAATGCATGCAATATTTATCATTTGCCAAAGTAAAAAACATTCCAACTGTTGTGTAGATTTGATTGTTCGCTTTTTTCACGAAAGTGCTATTATCTCAGTTTCATTTTTCTATTGCTGGCTGCTTTCTGCATAACTACGTTAAAGTGTGCTTAAGATGAGGACTGTACCAGTACAAGTGTCTGGAATACTCAACTCGATAAACGGCAGATGCAGAGAAAATAACAGAAGCATGTTAATTTTCGTCGACTGCTTTTGTAGTGTTCGGGATTACCACAAGACGGCCAACACTACTTGCAGATGGCCAATAATATGATATATACTTATCTCCCTTAATCATTCTTTAATTTGAAAAGAGCGGCGTAGACGATAGTCTCATACACTGAGGGTTTTGGGTTCAATATTCAGAGAGTACAAAAATATTTTTTTTTATTAATTTATTTATTTTACAGAAACAAACAGTCGACAATGATATAATAAAATTTAAAAAAATACGGTTTAAAGACAAACCAGCGACAATTTTAAAAATTATACATATTGAATTGTGGTACACCAAAAGGGTATGTTTATGTGTATTGGTATGAGAGTAAGTGTAGAGGTGTGTTTGTGTGTATTTGTGTAAGATTAAGTATTCAGATGTGTGTAAGTGGGAGCATCATTAAATAGCAAGTGGGATCGCATCGTAGCCAAAAAAAATGAGTCTTAGTTAATTTTTAATTAAATTAGGGGACGTGTTAAATTTATCAATTGATGAAAAAAAGCATTATAGTCAGAGCAAGAACGAAAAAGTATCTATGTCAAGGTGGAGGAAGAATACAGTTCTGCGTGTGAAATCGAATCAGAACCCTGGCTTTCGAATCGATGGCTATTCTCAGGTTAAAGAGATTTTGTTTAGTCATAATCAGTCTGACGTGCAATTGTCTTTTGGGCACTGTGTTCGGGGAGGCATCTGCAATAAAATGACAGAAAAAATGCATTGAAATACGTATTCATCACGCCGCTCTTCAGCGCATATCCTCTTAACATTTAATATTTCAAAGTCATTCCACTCCCTTGCCACATATATTGTACATATGTAGGTACTATAATGTATAGCTACAACGTATCGAATATACTTAATATCACATAATGTGTGGATTCCGTAATACGAAACGCGACGTAGAAACTTTTATTTATATCTTGTATATATTTTATGTATATGTCTTTATAGAATAATATATGAAATATTCAAAAGGCCATAAATTAATCCGTATAAAATTTCTTAATATTATTATTTATTTAATATTTTTTTCTAAATGTTTCTAATTTGTTTTTCAGGGCCAGACTGCAAAATTTCAGAGGAACATTCCTCATGCTAAGAATTTAAAAAAATCATAAGAAAATTTTTCCGAAAAGTCATTAAAAAAAATATATGTATTATCTGTAAATGTAGTCTGATGCGTATCGCTTCGTTGATCAAATACGATTTTATCACTTTTTTGTCGGGGAGGGGTAGAGATTTGCGAAAGGGATGTGCAAAGTGCATTTGCCTCTCGTACTGGAAGAGGAGGTGGTGTTGCAGTATATACCTACAATAATAGTTTAAATGCTTCTTTTAAAGAAAAAATCAACACTGAAAACTCTTTTATAGGATTGAATGTACCGAGCAAATAATTTCAAACATTAAATATTTATGCTTTGTATAGGAAACCGAACTCGGATATAAATGATTTTTTTAAATCTTTTGAAAATATACTACACAAAAGCAGTCAAAATACTTTAATCTTGGGCGATTTCAACGACATAAGTAGATTTTCTCAGTGTTCAAGAGTGTATACTAATACATTAGAATCTTACAATTTTTTTATATGCAATAAGAAATTTCCTACGAGAACTACTGAAACTAATGCTTCTTTGATCGATCACAATTCTATCTAACAGAAATAATACATTGTCTTCTATTTCAAATATTGACAATCCACTCTGTGATCATAATATTTTGATTTTAGAACATTATGAATGTTTGAAAACGCATTAAAACAACCGATTACCTACGCCATCACCTTTGAGTCCAAAAATTGACGAGGCTTTGTTAAAAACATATCTACAAACTAGCAAATTTCCATATAACACAAAAAATAACATTAATTGTAATTATAATAAGTTTATTGAACATTTTAAGACCATACTAGATTCCTGTAAATTAAAACTTAAACCACATATAGGTAACCGACAACAAGGGAATACCCCTTGGTTTGACTTAAAACTAGACTCGCTTATTAAAAAACGCAACTCAATATTTAAACAGTGGAAACAAGATCCTTCCAATATTTCATTAATGAGCTTGAAAAACGTAGCTAGAAATAAAGTGACAAACTATAGAAGATTTGTAAAAGCAAGGTACTTTACTGAGATTTTTAAAGGAGGTGTCAACAATCCTAGAAAAACTTGGAAAACGATTAACTCCATCCTCACAAATGCTCCTCAGTGCAAACAAACGGAAATCAACGGTCAACGGACAATGCGTCTCCACCCTTTACGGCTCAGCGCCTTCTCCACAGTTCCATATGGTCGCCCGTGACTTTGTCTTTAACTGGTCAATCCATCGAGCTGCAGCTCTGCCTTTGCTTTTTTATCCTGGTACACTGCCCGTGATAGTTATTTTCTCCAGATTTTCTGGGTCACGTCTAGCTATATGTCCGAAAAACTGCAAAATACGTTGGCAGCCATTCATTTCAATTCAATTCTTCCATCTGTTGATTTGAGTGATATTGAAGAGCTGAAACCTTTATTGTTGTGAAGAGATTTATTTGATCGAATTATTTCATATACTAGACAACGCCTGAAAACATGGATGTATGGATGTTTAAATAAAGGCAAAAATGGAAAATGTTAGACAGTGTGTAAAGTAGCCACTTAAAACAGCCAACGACAGGTCATAAGCCCTGTAAATGCCTAGAATTCCACATTCCCTTCTTTAAAATGTTTACCATTTCTGTTGTAATTTGTTTATCTTAATGACTCCATAGGGGATCAAATCCAGTTTTTTGCCTACAAACTAAACATATTTAAATAAATACTTTTTTCCTTATTTGCAGAAAGCTATTTAAAGACGTTGAGTTATAAAGGGTTAACTAAAACATAGTTAGTCCCCTAGAATATTCATTCATTTGCCTTTTTGGGATCCTACTATTAAATCGATAAAAAAATTGATTTAAAGAAATATTCTTAGGAGCAAGATATAAAATACTACGCAAATATCAAAATGGATACACAATCGGTAAACATTTAAAATATTATAGACATCATTCTTGGTCATACACATTTCTTTTAAAAAAGCAAAAGTAATTTTAAAAGGGTTGTTTACGAAACAAACCAACAAATAAACGAATAAAAGGGTTTTCAAAAGATAAATCAAAATAGAATTTCCATGCGAAAACTCGCTTTTAAACTAAACTTTTTAATAATATGAGAAGTGAAAAAAGGTACTTCTTTTAGATCAAACAAAATTTTAAGTAAAAATATTCAGCCGTATCAACGCAAATAAAAATGACAAAAACATTATTTCATTTATAAAGTGTAAAAAATGTTTTCTGAAATTGTCTTCTTATTTTATAAACACCTTGATAGATATTTAAAGCGATAGTTAAAAATAAAATATTTTTTTTATTAAAATGCGCTAGGTTTTAAAAATCCCTTTTTAATTAGGGCAAAAAAGAAAAAAAATAACACATACTTATTTAATAACGTGTCACTCCCAAAAATAAAATCTGCCTAAAATGACGTCAGAAAACTAGCCTTTTTATTATTTGGTTCGTCGAAAATTATGAACACGAAATATTATTATAAATAAAAAATGTATATGTGTAAAAATATATTGAAATATTACATTTTCTTAACCCATTGTATTTTTTATCATATACGAAACTCTCTACTCCAATACGGATTTTTATAAAACACAGCAAATTTGGTTTAAATTTATTTAATCAACATTTTGAAAATAAATATCCTGTAGATTTTAAATGCGTTTGTGTAAGTTTTGCGAACGCGCCAGTTCTAGTGAATCGACCAGTACGTCCACCGTTTTCGAGATGGACCTCTCTTCGTCAAGACACGCATTTCAAACCCTACTATACACCTACGCTAAAGTAGGTGCATAAACATATCAAACCAATATGCTGATATGACACACGCTATTAGAAGGTAACAACAGGGGACAAAAAGGAGCAGGAGGATAAATTTACTATTACAATTGAATATCGTATAATGGGCTATATTGAAAGGGTATTTATTGATTAAAAGGACATTTTTTTTCAAAACGTTTCTAATGTGAAATATTTCCATAGAATTTATTTTTAAGCTTTTATTATTCATAAATAAGATTTTAACTCCTACTACTATTATAGTATTTGAAATGCCGTTTACGCCAAAACAATACGATATTGTCTTGTCCCAGACTCGGCCATTGTCTCCGTGTAAACAGCAATTAGTAGAACAAAAACTTGTCCGAGACATAGCCACCAGACGTTCAGGCTATCTCCGCGGAACAATGATTAACCTACCACCGCGCGCGTTGTTCTCGTGTGAAATAGAGATTTGCTTAACGTAAACGTGTCCTTCCCAAAAAAAAAATCTGCCAAAATGCCAGGCCACTTTTTTTATTTATTAATTTACACGCCCTACGGAATTTTACATTTATTAGAAATAAATTTAAGTGCAGCAATGAAACATAAGTATGTACATTTAGTTAAAATGAAAGATAACATAAGAAAAAACTAAAATATACAATAACAAGTAAAAATAAGGAAATGTACCAACATAGGTATGTGGGTATATAGAACGATATTTAATATATTTACATACTAGCGGACCCGACAGACGTTGTCCTGCCCGAACGTTGGCTTGCCTGTCTGGTTGCCTGCCTAGTTCCCCAATAGTTTTTTCAATATTCAAACTTTCTACCTACTGGTTCCAATTGTGAATCTATGATTGAATTTCAAAACAAAAAATATTAATATTCAAATATTCAATTTAGGTAGGCACCTATGTATTTGTCTATGGTTGAATTCCAAAACATAAAAAAAATATTTTTTCAAATATGGCATTCTTTTTGTAAACGTTAAACTCCGGTCTTCTGACCAACAGAGGGGTGTACTTATGTAGGAATACGATTTCGAAAAATGTATTGATTTTAATATTATTTTAATGTTACCAAAAATCCAGTAAAAATAAATAAATCGGTAGAATTTATAAGGGATTTGAGGAAATAATCTGATTGAGATCCACAAAAAACAAATGCTGTTTGTAAACATTCAAAAACATTTTTTTATAGAGAAAAAACAACTTTCAATTTCCATTTTTCCATTTTTTTGTAAATGCATTCTTCTTGAATGCAATCTTGGTAGATCGATAAATAAATCATTTATGCTTCTTACTTCTTTTTCTACATATTAGATTAAAGATTTTAATATCTACGAACACGCACAAGGCAAAGATTTATATGTCTCTGAAAACCGCACGTAAATCGGTTAAGTCATTTTGGAGAAGTTCAGTGACATTACACGTACAGAGGAATTATAAAGATAAAGATAAAAACGTACACATATATGTATGTGTATATACACATGCATATGCATACATATGATTTAGTTTGTTTTTTCACAATTCCAACATATCTTGGTATGAAGTAACCAATATTTCTCGTGAGTTTGCTCGTAATAAACGGCTCCGTGTATTCATTTTCGCAGCGCTCACGTGTAAACCGCGGGTGAATTTTCGTATTGTCTCAGCGTTATATCCTGCGCGGCCGTTCACGGAGATGGGAGGTGAGAACTTTGACATATCTATTGTATTGTCCACATGTAAACGGTACTTTGTTCCTTTTTAAAATTCGGAGAGATGGGTACGTCTCGAAACCGGTATATGTAGAAAATTCATTAAGTTGACATATACGCGTCATATTTACTAACATTTATTTAAAAGTCCAAAAGTAGAACAAGCAGGCTTTGTAACTAGATACCATATCCAATCAATTTGACTACTCTTAAAAAAGTCAACGGAATACAACATAACACTACATTTAGCTTTTATAGACTATCGAAAAGCGTTTGACTCAGTTGAAAAATGGTCTGTTATTGAAGCACTCCAAAATGCTCCAGTTGATTCTGAGTACATTAGATTAATGAAATTCATTTATGACAACGCTACTATGTATGTGAGGATTGATGAGGACTCAAAAACTAATAAAATCAAAAAAGAGAAAGGTGTCAGACAAGAAGTCACAACATCGCCAAAGCTCTTTACGCTAGCCTTAGAGGATGTATTTAAAACCAAGGGTGGCATATACTTGAGTCACCCCAAATTCGTAGATGACATATTGGTCATAAGTAAAGACATGGATGAACTAGGCGAAATGATTATGGAACTACATGAGGTTTCAAAAAGGGTTGGTTTGAAAATGAATATTCATAAAACAAAGATTATGAGAGACATTTTCATTAACAATAGTTAAATCGAAGTAGTTGATGAATACGTATATCTAGGACGCAAAGTTAAACTTGGTAAAGATAACCAGACAGCGGAGCCACCAAGAAAAATAAGTCTAAGTTGGGTAATAGAAAGGAATGGAGACGTTTGAATGAGGCCTTTATCCATCAGTGGAGAAAATAAGGATAAAGAAGAAGAAGATTAAAAAGTCTGACCACAAATTTAATACTTTTAATATTAATAACACGTGTATTTATGTTTGTTTGTTTGTACAGGAAATTAAAGCGTCAACTTAATGGCGCATAAAAATACGATTTATCATAAGAATAACAACGCTATTATTAAAATGAATGTTCATTATTTAACATGTTACAACACAGGTGGAAAATATTTTAATGCAGGAAAATTAAAAGTCTAGGCACCTACAGGGCTTATGACCTGTCATTGGTTGGTTTAAGTGGGCACTTTATACACTGTAATATTCAATATTTGTGAAGTAAAAGAGCTGAAACCTTGATTGATGTGGGTGAGCCTGTAGATGCCTAGACTTCTTTATTCCCTTCTTTAAAATGTTCTCCATCTCTGTTGTAAATCTACAAACAAATATTATAGCGCAAAATATTTTATTTGCCATTCTACCTACGCCTCTGCCTTCTTCTTAGTTTTTTTTTGGCCTATTTTACTTCCAGAACCGGGGTGTTCTAGTCAGTGTTGAGTTTCAATTTTTTATTTATTTAAATATTTGTACATGTGTTAGACTTTATACAGGTTTGTGTGTTAGAATTTAATATCACATACACTATACATCAGGGGCAAATTCTCCTTATAATTGATTGATTGCAGCTGACCATATTTTTTGCCATCGAAAGTAATGTTTTATGTTCCATTATAATAAGGATTAAACACATCACAAAAAAAATGCATTGTATTTCTTGGGTTAGTAAATTTATTTAATATTCCTTTATTCCATATTGCGACCCAGTTGCACCTCCATCGGCCAAAAATAATACTACTGGATTACACGAGATTACTCTGCTAAAGAAAAAATATGAATTTAAATATGTCTTAAGCCCAAATTTTTTAAATCACGTTCGAAAAATTACACTTGCGACTACAGTAAAATCTAGCAGTTTTTCTTAGTGCAATTTAGTATTTCAACACTTCTTTAAAAGGGCTATTATTTTTAAAAATAAATCTATTTGACTAACAACGGCCTAAGGGAGGTGGCATTATACGAACTCGTTTTGTGTGAGAAAGAGATAACGAATATATTTTTTGTCTAAACACGGAAGTAACAATAATAGGTACTTGATAAAAATTAAAAAACTAATAATAATAAATTGTTTAAATAAAGAATACGACGAATTGATATTTTAATCCACAATATTAGCGTATCAGTATAAATCTTTCAGTAAGTTTTAAAAAACAAAGAATCGCCAAACAAAAATATAACATTAGTACTATATTTATACAGTGATAAAAATGATTTTTGTGCAGACCGATGACCGTGGAATTAAATGTTATTCTTCAGTATCTATATAAACTTTTAAATTATGTTTGAGTTATGATAAAAATGTTACTAGTATACCTATATAGTGGTTAACAATAAATATATATAAAGCATTATAAAATGTTTAACTTATGCCGTATCGCGAATATTAATATGATGTAAAAATTGACGAAACAATGATTCTAAAAACGTCATTTATGTTTTGTTTAGTGAACTATCGTACTCGGTAAGGAATACATTTAAATAATTTAGTTTTGATCTTATTCACTAAATAATAGTGTTTTATTTCAAGACAAGTTATAATAGTCAGACTTAAACAAAGATGCACCGGTACGCTTATAAATTATACAATTGTATTAATGACTTTTTCAACAGTTAGGTTAGAACATGAAATAGCCGTGCGGGTGAGTCGTTACTTTCGATTTACTAGGGCAGGGATTCCCAAGTCCTAACGGGTTCCATTTATTTTTTGCAATTATGTTTTTATTTTAATGCGTTTTTTAGTTAATCAAATTTTTGTGCTAAATTAGAAAAAAAATTAACTGAAACCATTAGGCGCCAGTGCCATTTGTTATAAATTATTTATCAAATATAAAATATATCTGTTTTTTTATGTGCCATACTATCGCTCTGGACATTTTATCAGAATTTTCGTAGCTTGCCAATCTTAAAACTCAACGCTCGCTATTGCTATATATATATGTTTATTTATATACTATTTAAAACTTATATTTTTATTTTCTTGACAAGCTGTAGTCTGTGTTACTTTACAGGCTGTTTAACGAACCTAACCCAATTACATTTTTATCAAAATTATAAAATTTTACCTACTGTTATTAAATATTTGTATATAACCACTTACTGACTTTTTTATGCCTACCGGTTTCGAAACGTACCCGTCTCTTTGTCAGGACACCAATTAAACTAACATCCAAAACCCCCTATACACCTTCACCATAGTTGTTGCACAAAAATATAAAACCAACACGACATGCATTTTAATAAGCAACCCTAACATGCAATGATTAGTTTATGTCAGGGTACGTCTCGAAACCGCTAGACATAGAAAAGCCGGTAAGTGGTTGTATACAAGTATTTAATAACATTTAGTAAAATGTTTATAATATCATCAAATTTTGTTTCCTTACTCCCTGGGAATCTCTAGAAAAAATCAGTTCAATATGTAGATGAATGTTTTTTAAACTAAAATAATATTTTTCTTTAATGTTTTTACATAAATAGTTATTAAATTTCGTTTAATTTAAAAAATGCAAGACTTAAAAAAAAAAACAATTGTATTTCTATAGGTTTTATGGTTCTCTAACTTTCTTTGTTTTCACATTTCGTCAGTCAGAATTACCCCTTTTCAACGCTGAAATTGTAACACTGGTCATGTCGTCATTAATTCAAGGCAACTAAAATTTAACGTGAACATACATTCATTGAGATTAGAAGTAACTATTAACTGCGTGATTGTTGTCACAAGACAACTAATATGAAAGATAAATGCCGATACATTTTTGTGTGTCATTTGGAACTCTGGTCATGGATGGGTTTATACGTACACTACTGATAAATTCAATTATTAATATGCCAATGGAAGGTTGTGGAAATATTAGATGTGTACAAAAGCCTTTGTTATTTTAGATAACACAGTTCAAATGTATAGTATATCGTCGGATGTCTGGCACAAGTTGGTAACTTCATTTTACTTGTGAGATATTAAATTTTCAAAATTCAGTTCTGTGCCGAAAATCAGCGTTTACTATAGTAAATAGCACAATAAATTTTGTTTGCAAAACAAGAAAAAGGGTAAAATTAAGTCAAATTAGGTGTAATACGGTAGTGTAAAATTTTATCATAAGCAAACATATTAGATATGTCTATCCTCACTAAATACCTGTTCTGAGGTATGCAGCATTGAATTATTTTTATGTAACAGCATATTTAGTCTTAATAATGTCTAGAAATTATGTTAATATGAAAATCTTATAAAAGATGAAATAATATTTAGAAATATAAAAATCTTATAAAAATGATGGAACCAAAAAAAAACAGAACCGTCAATGTGTCTGAAAATGAAAAAAATATATATAAAAAACTCCGAGAAGGTATAAACTGATAGAAAAATAAAAATTACAATGATATTTGAAATTTGACAAAATAACTTTTTTTTAAATACGATAAACTGACGAAGAATGCTGCTCTAACTGGTTGGCTGGCTCTTTCCTATTTTTAAAAGTCAATCTTTTGTATGAATTAAATTTTAAGCTAAAAGCTCATCCCAAACCAACGATTCAAATAAAACTGCGAGCTGAATATTATAAAACTTTTTAAAAATATTTATAAATACAAAATATGTTCATTTACTATTTAAATATCGACAATTTGACACAATTTTCGAAGACATCTCATTTTATAAAAAAATGTAGTTATCAACTTGTGCCAGAAACCATAAGATGTAAATGAAATCCCTTCTTGTTTGCCTTCTCCGGGTATTTAACTTTTGAATATAAACATAATTAGTTAATTAAATTGAAACTTAGACAGGATTGAAGTACACAAGGTACCGTAAACAGAAACTAGTATCTTGTTAGTTAATAATAACTAAATCCTAGAAACAAATCTCAGACTAAAAACTTCAAGATTATAATCATAGTAACTATTGTAATTGTATTGTATTGTATTGTAACTATCGCAACGGTGCGGGCGATGAAAAATAGTTCTCTATCTTAATAAAATCCGGAAGCATTTATTAATCCGAGAGAAAAACCCAAGACTTATATGAAAATAATAAAGAGGTTTAGTAGCTTAAAAGAAATATGGCAACTGAGGCGAAAATTAAAAAAATAAAATTAAGTATCGTATAAGCAATTAGATTTTTTAAACTTCTGTGATTTTGAAATTACTCCACCTGTGACGTCACAAATCCCCTTCAGTGAATTCCGTCGATTGGTGGGTTGGCTTCGCGTTAACCGAAAACCTATGACAACACTCTTTCATCGGTTGATTCGGAAGAAGTAGTGACGTCGTTCAGAGTAAACCATTTTTATTAAATTTGTAATGCATTTCGATAAACTTCGCCGTACAAAAAAACACTTTAATTTTTATCGCAGGTCAGAAAACATTTTTTATATTTAATTTTCAGTGGTACTGAATTTTCTCGCTGTGTACCCTGATCGTTATTTTTTTGTATATTTTTTTAATCTTCCGTTAATCCCAATCTTTCCCTCATTCTTACTCGTTTCTGAAAACGCTCTTTAAGTTTATTTTATTTTTAATTTGATTGAATTTATTTAACAATAATAAATCGCCCAAAGATATCAAAGTATCTCTCAGCCTTGTCGTGTAGTTTGTTACAATATCTACACATATATTGCAAAATAGAGGATTATAAAATAATATGTTTGAGGAGAAATTATCGATTTTGAAAAATTCTACAATTATTTTATTTTTTTATCACCATGATTTGCGAAATAATGATTTCCATAATAAATAAAATATTTCCCAGATGGCTCTGGGACGTAAACGCCATAATACATACATTCATAGAATACGATAGACCGTGAACTCCATAAAACATATCAGAACACAAATACGCGTATTGTAGGTAAATAGACTGTGAATAATTATTTATGAATCCTTGTTGATTTATTGCGATATCCAGGCCAATATTTCATGGCGAATAAATCATCCGATACACAAATATGCTAAGATAACATTTAGATAAACCGATCAAAATATTATTTAGAGTTTCTGTAGCTTTAGGAAGCTTAAAGGCGTAGTTCGATAAACAACGTGACTTTATCATATGTAGCTTTTCCATGATTTGATATTGGTAAATTTAACTCACTGTTTTACTCCGCATGCATGGGTTCAAAAATAAATATTTCAAAAACCCCTATCCTGTGAAATACTTCGTGCCTTGATGCCCAAAATCTCCTGACTTTGTCAAACCTCGTCATTAAAAAAATCGAGAGTTTTAAGTATTAGAAAATCGAACCTTTAAAATAGCTGAGAGTGCAACTAGGAATATCAGGCGCCGCATTCGAAAGTGTGAAGGTTGTTTTTATTTTTATATGGGAATAGTTAATTTTTTGCCTTACGTATTATGTACAAGGCTTATACTTGTAGGTACTAACTGCAAAAGGTTTTATTTATAGTCTTTATTCAATAAAATATATACATTATTACAATATTAATACATTATAAAGAAAACGAAGTAATAAAATATATTTTGTCCCGATAAACTATTCAATGGTAGTTTGTCATCGGGTGCTCAGACATTTATTTATTTGACACTTTATATATTTATACAATATATATATACATATAAAGGTAGGGAAATTGCCTTAAGACAATTCCTTCCTACCTACCAAAATCGTTCAATTTGAGAAAATGATAAATACATGGACATATTAAATCTTTCAATTTTATACAAAAATTAAAAACAAAGATTAACAAAATAAAAATAATAAAAAAATAACACTACACTATAAAGAGAGGAGAGGGGATGGGAAGAAAAGAAGAAGGATAAAGGAACAATTTAAATTTATAGACATTAGTTTTAATTAAAAATCAAATAAAAATAGTACAGATATAATACTGTATACGTATAAAATAATGAACATAAAATAAATTAAAATAATAAACAACTAAAATTAGTTTGAAAAAAATATTTTTTTTTTAAAGTAAGAAAATAAAGTAAAATATGTTCCTTTTAATTTCTCTGACTATAGTGTGAGTTTCTGGTGGGATATTCGGCTGTGGTCTTACTAAGGAACTTTTCCGCAATTGCTTTAAGAAGAGGAAAACACAGAAAACTCATTCAGGAGAAACCGGACTATTGACACACATCAACAGACCTTCCGTTCCTCTTTGGGAGTGTTCGGCATTTGATGTCCTATTTTTATTTAAATCATCAGTCACCCTTACTATTTTTATCATGTATGATATTACCTCACGAGATGAGTTCTTATGACTTATTACTGTTACGATATCTTCTATAGTATATCTCATCCAGACTTTTACATCGCGCCTCTAGCTACATTCGCTCTAAGCTGAAAATGGGACAATGCATCAACAAATGAGGGACATATTGGGGTGTCTCATCATCACATGGACAGCTATTGATTTCTGAGAGCTTAAAACGGTTAAGATAGCTTATAAAACCTCTATGGCCGATGAGGATTTGAGACCGATCGTAGCCAACCTGCTGCGGTTTCCTGAAATCAAAGACATGAAAGATTATTGGAAAAAAATATTTTAGTTTCTAGTCTAGGAGTTTCACTTAAATATCGGTCGTCCCAGAGCTCAAGAGTTCTGCTTCTTATTTTCTTTTTGGCAAAACTTAAAGGAAATTTGGCAAAATTAGGAGCCGTTTTCTTGAGATTAGCTTCTTTTGCCTTTTTATCTGCTTTTTCATTGCCTTGAATTCTGCATCCGGTATGCACATTCTGTGATCTGGATATTAGTTTTTGTATATTTGTATGAATGTCCATAGTAAGAAGGTTGACTGAATTTCGATCAGCTATTGCTTGGACCCCTAATTTACAATCTGTCAAAATCGTTATTTGGTCTCTTTAAGACATAAAGTGAAGATTCTCTGATTGCAAATATTTTCGTCAGAAAAAAGTTTCAGCTTTCTTGCCGGCCTTTCTTAAAGGCTGTTTGAAGATCGGATATTTACTGAATAAAAATCAAATACCAACCATAAAAATATGTTTTTTATATTGATACGTTAGAGCTGGCACATATAAATTTAAAGCAACAATTAAAGTCTCAAGTGGCCTCCGTTTTGTAGAGGTTAAACACATGACTCACGCACGTAAGATTCCGGGTTCGATTCCCGGAGAACACACAAAGCTGGATGCTCTATGCTGCAATCCACCTCTGTAGTTGTGACCCCTGGCCTGTAGGAATGAACAAAAAAACTCGAGTAACGCAAAAAATTAGAATAATATACGTACATATCAAAATATAACTGTACCTAATCTTTCAAGAACAATACGCTAACCGATTTTACCAAATAACAGGCCCTGTCAATGTCAGGATTTGCTTTTAAAAAAAATATGCAGGTAAATATATTATTTGCGTCGGACTGACAACTTTCGTGGAGATTCGACGTGATAAAAGCACCTGAATGCCGTAATGAGGCAAAAATTATTCAGAAACTTCAATATCTCTCTCAGAATACTAAAAAGCAGAAAATGAATAAATTGTATGGTTAGTTTGCACCTAAATCTGGGAAATTATTCGCATCCACAATATTGGATCAATTTTATTGGGCGTTAACATATGTTGTGTCCATCTATTTCCAAATTTTAAAATGAGCACCAAAAGTAAAACAAAATAGTATTCAACAATATTTTTAGTTTATCCAAATTTTTGTAGACAAGGACTGGATTCAACTCCCCGGAGAGTTAATATCAACACATTCCAGTCCAGTTCTTGTCTACAAAAACTTGGACAAACTCAAAATATTGTGGATAAATCCACCTGGTCCATGAAAAAGTATTAGCAATTGAAAAAAAATAAGATTTTCAATCAGATGAATCTATCAGATGAAATAATTCAATTAGATGAATCTCACCCGCATAAATACAGGTTTTAGCTCTTTAACTTCACAAACATTAACAAATGAAAGAATGGAAGAAATAAAGATGTTGGAATATGGGCAGAATAGTGATTGTTACACAGCGTGCAAATTGGCCACTTAAATCAGCCAATGACAGTTCATAAGCCCAGTAGGTGTCTAGACTTCAACGTAAACTTCTCAAAAATGTTCTTTATCTCTGTTGTAATATATCAAAAAAATAAATATTGTACGTCATTCGAAAGGAAATATTCAGCTTTACAAGATATTGTAATTGTTTTTACGTTACATGTATGATTTCATTTGATTACAAGCCTCAAAATGGAATGTCATGTAGATGAATGTGAGCATTTTCAACACCTCCGTTCGTTTCGCGTTCAATCGAGGTTATACATCTGCCAAAGCTGCTCGCGATGTTTGCGCAGAGTAAGGTGAAGATGCCATGAATTATTGACTCATTTGCGGTAAAATAATGAAGGAAAAAACCTTATTGACTAATTTGTTGTATTTTTTTTTTGTGGCCTCTGCTTATCTTCATTTGGAAAAAAACGGACACAACGTATGTTAACCCCCACAATTTAGTCAATAATGTATTCTCCTTTATTATTTTACAGCACATTAAACAATAATGTATTCTTCTTTATTACAGCAAATTAGACAATAATGGATTGTTCTTTTTTATTTTACAGCAAATTTGACAATAATGTATTCTCATTCATTATTTAAAAACAAATTATTCAATAATTGTAAAACACGGCCCTACAGGAAATTGTATATAAACAATACTTTCTTATGAGTGATTAAAATTAGAGCGTTCAGTTGAAAACCAAGTTTCTTTAAAATTTATTTAAAAAAAGTCTATTTTAATTAAAGACGAACTACATTGAACGACGTCAGAAGTTCATATGAATCAACCAATGATAAGAGAGTTGTGAAATATTTCCAGTCTACGGTACGCCGACGGACAAATCGACAGAACTGACCGAGAAGAAGCGGAAGAGAATTTGAGACGTCACCCGCGGTGAGATTTCAGATATACAAAACTTTAAAAAATCATGGCGTTGATAATACGATACATAAAAATAAAATAAAAAACATCTTTTTGGCTAAGTTTAATGAAAATATTTTTAAAATCACCGAACTTCCTCATACATAGCATCTTCACCGTAAACTGTGCAAATATCGCAAGAAGCTTTGGCAGCTTTAATCCCTCGATTGAACGCGATCAGACGGAGCTGTCAAAAAGCTCACTTTCTTCTGTTCGGCATTCCATTTTGAAGGCTAGTAATTAAATTAATTGAATCGGGTTGTGTTCAGGTGACCAGTGTTGCGGACTCACGGGTCAGAAGTACGAGGTTCGAACCCCACTCTACCCCAACTTGATTTCCATTTTCTAATAGTGAGTGATTTACACCTCGTAAATGGTCACCAAAATTGAAATATTTGGGTTAATTATAGGAAAGTTTTATTAATATTTGTTTTTAGATACCAAAAAAAGGTGAATAATAAAATAATGTTCCTTTCTATCAATGTTCCTTCCAAAGTTTTAAGAAATAACCCTCTTCTTCACATACCTCTTGTTTCATCTAATTATAGGCAAAATTCATATTTATGGCGAACTTTTAATAATTTTAATGTACTAAATAAATCATTTAACATAGATTTATTTGAAAATAATCTTAATAACGTGCGGCGTTTGCTTTCAAAATAACTCGTAGTATTTTTTTTCTTTTCTTTTAAATTTACATTTAATTACTATTCATTTTATGTTCGAGAATCTTTTTTAAATTACTGTGATGCTACTTGTGAAAACCTGTAATTGGCTTATTTGTTATTTGTTTTGCTATATAAATATGATATAATTATAGCTGTTGGTTATCCAAATAAATAAAATAAAATAAAATAAAATAAAATATATAAATGCAAATACAACATCTTGTAGAGTAGAAAATATTTCGTTTCGAATGACGTAAAACCTCTACTAACACACAGGAAAACCTACCCAACATAGATTTTCTTTGGCATATTTTTTTAACGCGGTCATCCTCTGTGTAAAAAGAGGTTCCAATTACGTATTTTTTTTCTCCCTAGCACTATCCTAACTCATAACTCATTGCCTGGGGGTCGGCTCTTCTTGTTCTTAGGTTGTATAATCTTGGGTTCTGGTTGTCCCCTTCATCTAGACCGTCTCTCTGCAGGATTTTGGTACATTGAGTTATCCAGGAATTATTTGGCCTTCCTCTGGATAACAATCTTGTGGATCCATAAACATTGCTTTATTTACGTAGATCCATTCTGTTGGAACCACATGTTCTCCAATCCCGAAATTCTCTATTAAGACTACCTTTGATGCCCAATTACATGGCACGTCGTCTGGTCGATACTCCGAGATCGTCTGCAACATCTTCAGCCACAGTCGGGATTAAAAGACTTACACAAAAAAAGTCCAGATCTTATCTCGAGTTTACAATATGTTTTTGCTGTGTTGATCGAGAAACAGCACATTATTATTTCACAACCGGCGGATTGGAACATTGAATTCCACTTGTTCTAGTAACGATGGTACTATATAAGATGGAAAATTTAAGCTCAAATTTAAAATACGAAATTCAAGACTTAATAGACATTTGTATAGATCAGAACTATTTTAAATTTAACAATAAAATTTACCAACAAATAAATGGACTAGCGATTGGGAGTCCAGTTGCACCAATTTAAGCGGACTTTTTCATGGACGTTTTAGAAAAAAAGGTAAAACTTACCTTATTTTTAAACACGTCTTGTGTTATTATAGATATATGGACGATATTTTTATATTTTTTAATAATTCAAAACGCGTTTTAGATCTCTTTTTCAGTCAAATAAACTCTTTAGATAAATCAATTAAATTTACATTAGAATTAGGCGGAAATAAAATTTACCTTTTATATTTGACAATATAAATAATGAACGGTAAATTAGATTTCAGTATATTTAGAAAACCAACATTCAGCGATAACATAATCCATAATTCTTCACGTCATCATATTTCGCACAATATGTCCACATTTCATTCGTTAATTCATAGATTATTAAATGTACCAATGTCAACAAAAAATTATAAAAAAGAACTTGATCTTATTAAATATTAGCACGTAACAATGACTACAAAGAACCCCTAGTTAATAATTCAATACGGAAAAAAAAAGAAAAATACAGTGTCTCAATCATGTGCAGGACTTAAATCTATCGACAATAATAATAATAAAAAGTGGGTAAAATTAATTAACATCGGAAAATATAATTTAAAAAAAACTAGCAATAAAATAAAACAAGTTTTACAAAAACATAATCGTTTAGTGTCATTTTATAATAAAACATCTTTGGGCCAAACATTAATTAATAATAAAGATCAGGTCGACAAATTTGAAAATAGCGGAATATACGAATTAACATGTACTTGTCCTGGTTCATATTTAGGACAAAGCGGGAGAGCAATTAAAAATAGGCTGAAAGAAAATTTAGCTTCACATATATTAAATAACGACATATCAAAGTATGCATCACATTTAAATGAATTAAAACATAATTTTGACAAATCAAAAAATATAAAAATTTTACATGTAGGACCTAAATGTCAAAAGTTAGATAGATTGGAAATTTTAGAAATAATAGGATAAAAATCAATAGCGATAGAATTTTAATAAATCAGCAGATATAATTCAAAACTCACCCTTATTAGCCCCCTTAGTTGGACCCTGTACATTGTAATAAAACAATAAATATTTTTCATTTAATAGAATCTTCTCTTAAAATACACCGCCAACACACATTTCAATAAATTGTCTTACTCTGTTTCGTTGAAATATTGCGTATTGTATATATTTTCAACTTATTTTTAAATGTACCAACACTTAAGATAATATTTAGTTTTATATAAATTATCCTTACACTGTATAATATTCACCAGTCTGAAGATGCCCATTAGAGGGTGAGAGCACTAATTGGTCAAAATAAATAAGTGGAAGTCTACCAAGTATTTTTTAAATTAATAACTTAAATGTAAATATAAGTTATTACATCATTACAATGAAATTCCATCAAAAATTGTCAATAAATAATTTAAATGAAAAAAAAAATGGTACCTTAATTAAGCCATTCAGTAAATAAAACATAAATATGGAGTCAATGCTATTTTTACGTATTTGTAGACTTAAGATTTTAAATATTGACTCTATTTCTCCGTAAATGTAGTCTCGAGGCCAATCATCCATGCTACTTTTCTTAGCAAACGATGTTGCGTCGATTCGATATGATTTATCCGCCTACATAGAAGGGAGACCAGATCACGGATGCATATTCTAAAAGAGGATGAACAAGTAAGCAATATGGAATTGAATTTTTTTTTGAATATGGTAGATTGTAAACATTTTTCTTTTTGCATTTAACCATTATTTTTGTAATCAATCTGAATAAAAATACTACGGTGGTGTAATTTACATTTAATTTATTTTATAATGAAACACGGTTGGTCGTAGGAGATCTAAAATCTACTTATAACTTTACTATGAAAGTCTAGCTTTGACAACATGTCGCAATCTACATAAAAGCTTCGAGAACTAACTAGAAAAGCTTGCGGTGAAGCTGAGAACGAAGTTAAATGACCCTAATGGTGGCACTTTGAGTTTGAAAAATGTAGGTTGTGCAAAAGAGGTGCATTAATGTTTTAAAACACGCCTTGAAAAGGTATGTTTAATATTTCTTTATAAAAACTCCGCCAAATTGATGTTCATAACAAAAGATATAAAATTTTGAGTATGTCCAAATTTTTGTAGACGAAAACTGAATTTCACCCCCTAGGTAGTTAATATGATTAACGTTTAACAACAGAGATGGAGAACTTTTTAGGAAAGGCAATATAGAAATCTAGGCATTTAAAAAAAATTTTTTTTTAAAGAAATATTTGCGTTCTTATGATTTACCCAAATATTTAATTTTGAGGGCAATTTTCAACGAGTTGTAAATAACTCACTATTTACAGGGTACTTCAAAGTAAACAGATGGAAGAGTTGAGGAAATGTAAATGTTGGAAATAAACAGAATGGTAAATGTATGAAAAGTGACCACTAAAGCCAGCCAATGACTGGATATACGCCCTGTAAATGTCAACGCCTTTGTTTAAATCACGTCTGAAAAAACATCTCCTTTATCTTCCTTAATCTCTCCCCCTTTCTTTTTTCCTTTTCTCATTAAGTAATAGTATTGATTTAAGGTAATTTATATACCAATACATTCATTTATATTTTTATATATCTTTATCTTCTTTTTTTTTCTTAATTTTCTATTGAATATGTTTCAACTTGAATTATAAAAATCTTTATTTTATTTTATTGGT
The DNA here is from genome assembly GCF_059751315.1 of Micrasema longulum. Lineage (NCBI taxonomy): Eukaryota > Metazoa > Arthropoda > Insecta > Trichoptera > Brachycentridae > Micrasema > Micrasema longulum. The sequence continues at coordinate 426,627 of NW_028277469.1, read as the reverse complement.
TTGGTACAAGAAAATAGTAACTGCGACCCTGCACGGATGTGAAAAATAGTGAGGGAAATTACAAGAACTTCAAAATCGAAAACTACCCAAATAGACAGTATTGACATAAATAACACAACTTCAATATCAGACTCTAAATCGATAGAAAACCATGCAAATAACTATTTTATTTATGTTGGAAACACTTTAGCCCAAAATATTCTTAGTGAATTCAAATCTAAGGAAGACACCCTGGCTTATAATATACCATCTCTTGCTTCAGCACATAAAGTTGAAGAAATTAGAAACAACACCTATTAAAATAATAAAAACTATAGACTCCTTGAAACTGAGCACAGCTACGGGTCCAGATAAAATAAATTCAATTGATATAAAATCAATTAAAACAAATATAGCAAAACCATTAGCATTTATATTTAATCTTAGTTTTAATATAGGAATTTTTCCGAAACATTTGAAAGAATCGACTGTAATACCAATTTATAAAAATGGTGACAGTAAACGTATTAAAAACTACAGACCAATCTCCTTGCTCAATACTGTTTCTAAAATTATTGAAAAAATTGTCAAACTAAAACTTAATAACTACTTAGAAAAAAATAATTTACTCTCAGAAAACCAATATGGATTTCGGACAGGCATGAGTACTGAAACAATAGCTAAACATCTAGACAATAGGGGAAAATGCTTGGCTATTTTTCTGGACCTGGCTAAAGCTTTTGACACTATTTCACATAAAATTCTATTTAAAAGGTTACATAATATAGGAATCCAAGGGCAGTTATATAAATGGTTAAACAGCTATGTAAGCGGAAGATTTCAAAAGGTGAAAGTGGGTAGTGACTTAAGCGAACCTGCTCAGCTCTCATTTGGTGTTCCACAAGGGAGCACTTCGGGACCACTGCTGTTCTTGATATATTTTAACGAACTTTGTAACAAGCCATCACTTGGACAAATCATTTCATTTGCAGATGATACAGCTATAATTTATAGCGCATCAACTTAGTCAGAAACTCATAAAAAAGCAAGTAATGACTTAAGTTATATTAAAAAATGGCTAGACGAAAACCTGTTGACTTTAAATTCGGATAAAACAAAGTTCATACGTTTTAGTGCAACTTTCGCCGGGCAACCTAATGAAATTCACGAACTTCAACTACATACTTGCTCAGTGATGGTAAATTGCAACTGCAAAAAACTGAGTAGTGTTCAAAGTATAAAATATCTTGGAATAATTATAGACCAGTATTTGAGATGGAATGAACAAATTGAAACTATAACTGCAAAAATTAAGCGCTTAATACATTTTTTCATCCCACTTAGAAATATACTTAAAGTCCCGGACTTGAAACACCTATACCATGCACTGGCAAATTCTGTGTTGACTTACGGTCTAATTGGTTGGGGAGCTTGCACAAAAACCGCCCTTGAGCCTGTAGCAATTGCACAGAAATCTTTAATCCGAGTCATTTAAAAAAAAAACATTTCGTTATCCTAGTGACTTGCTCTTCAAAGAATTCAGAGTACTGAATATTATTCAACAGTATATATTGAGAACGGTAGTGGTTACACACATAAAGAGAGACATTTACCCAAGCGTCAACCACAACCATAATACAAGATACTCTAATAGGGATCTGATACTAAGTGAAGGGGTCAACACTGTTCTGGCATCGAGACAATACTATAACGTAGGCAAAAAGGTCCATAACCTTTTGCCAGAATCGTGGAAAGACGGGAGTGTTGTCAATGTACGGAAGGTGTTGACCTCGCTCTTTCATGACATTGGTCGTAGGGAGTCAGAAAAGTTGATGCATGCCACGGATTGGAGAACCTTACTGGATGTCAAAAATAAAATATAAAAAATAAGGAATAATTAAAAAAAATAATATTTATAGATGACAACCATGAAGTTTCGCATCAATAAATTGTCTATGTTTTTATGAATGTATGTATGTGTATGCGCATGGGTGTATGTACGTATGTGTGTATGTACATGTGTATATATGTGTATATTTATAAATATGTGTGTATATATGTGTATGTCTGTATGTATATGAATCAAAATGTGTATCCGAATAAGTTTATATTTTGTTTGTCTGTGCTCTATATTAATTTGTTAACTATTATAATAGATTAAAATGTAATTGCCTAGCTTGGAACGGGGTATGTACCCTTGTTAGCTGGGCAAAGTGAACATGGAATTGTATTTTGATAAAGAGTGTGAATAAATAAATAAATAAATAGTACCCAAGTATGTATACTAGACAATGTACACACATTCATTCGCAAAACAAAGACACAACTTAAATTTCACTCACTTGCGCTATCTAGTTTGAAATGTTTTCAGAAAACACAATGGCATAATTATAATTGCTTTTTTTCATAGAAATATGTGCGTTGATGTATTGACCTCTTGTGTAGTAAATTTACAGTGTTTTATTCTTAATAAATTCAAAATGTTTTTCCACAAAGTAAATGCTGAAACAATAAACAATATATACGCGTTCCTCTGATTTACGGAAAGATTAAACTTTTTGGGGTCATTTTTAACGAGTAGTCAATAACTCACTATTAGAAAATGGGAATCAAGCTGAGGTAGAAGCGGATTCGAACCGTAGACCTCTGATTCGTGAGTCCGCTACACTAGCCACAGGACCATAACCTGATATTGTGTCACAATTATTTCTTGAGTTTGAGTAAACAATAAATTAAATATTGTCATTTTTGCTTCGAAGGTCACATAAGTATTTGTAAGAAACATGCCGTTAGTTACGCGGACGGAAAATATATTCTGGAATATATATCTACAGCAAAAAAACTATTATCTACAGCAGGACGATTATGAACGCTCTCTAGGGAGTAGAAAAAGCGTGGCTAGCACGCAATTACGTTCTTTACGAGCCAGCAATGCTATCTCTTTCCCCCTATAGAGCGTTCAGAATCGCAATGCTGACGCAGGTGCGATTTTATGATCAACAAAGTTACAAAGGTGATTTTTAATGATTAACGGAAGACAAATTTATCATTTTTAATCTAAGATTACCAAATTTTTAGGATTGGTGCTAACATTATACAAAAACGATAAAACTGATAACCCATTGAAATATATATAAACAATAAAAAAAAAAAAAAAATATTGGACAATATATTATTATTGTTATAAACATTAATATATAATTCATTGTTCATAAAGTGTATTGAGCCAGTGAGTTTAATTCGAACTAAAAATGACAGACTTATTAAAGAAAGAGAATTATCAAATAAAAGAAAAAGTAATTTAAACATAATTAAAGCAAAAATGAGTAGTGAAAATGTGCCATGTTTCGATTCGAAAATGAGTTATCGAAACAGTGTTGAATTGTTCGATACTTCGTTGCGTTTGTCAAGTTTGTGCTGGTGTTTGTTTTTCTGTGTCTTGATGATGAACTGCCTCGGAGGATCTGCAGGATATTGCAGAGAACAAAATGAAGAAAGGTCCTGCGAATCCTTGTGCAATGCAACAGGATATTGTGAAATAAGAGCAGCAGTAATCCTGTCTAAAAATACCACAACGAAGGCTTCACTGAGTACTGTAAGTAAAAAACATTTTAATGCATTATTAATTTGCTCTTTTCATCATCATTCCCTTTTCACACTTAAAGACGCATAGTAGAGATAGTAAAAAAATTGAAAATGTTATTTTAAAACCGCTATTCTTCCGAATCAATTGAAATCGTATCTCAAAAAAAATATTTATAAAAAAACTTAAAAAGAAACTTTTTTTTTTAAATGTCATTTTGATCCATTTTTGAAAAACTGTTTTAGCAGATGCTTCTAGCAGATATTTGCCCACGTTGCTCTAAGCTGTTATTTTAAAACACTTCCACAAAACAGTTTAATTTGTGTAACGGTGACTGTCACTGCTACTTCCTTTATATAACCAAAACGCCCATCTATAGTGCATGGTATTCGTAATCGACCGCAGCGTATCTTAATAATTTATTTTTATCATAAAAATATAATGCAAAATAATCAGCTTTACGCATCAGGTGTCAATCCAGGGAGAATTGAATATTCAAGTGTAAAAACACCGTTTCAAATCAATATTTCATGACAACCAAGAATCGAATGCTAGACCTCTTGCGTGATAGGGACACGCGTTAATTATTAGACTACGAGACAGACCACCCGCACCCGATGACGCATACGATACTGCATCAAAACACCAAATGCAACGTATTTTGATTATCTATAGTAAGAAGGTAAGGTGATCATGTCTTACGCCTTAGGTGAGATTTTCTCTGATTTTACACACAGAACTGTATTTATCATCCGCCTGGACATAGAATTAAAAATTAATAATAAATAATGTCAATTTTAGCCAATCAAACATTTGATTTGTTTTCATTAATTTTCCGCCTAAATATATTTTAATTAAAAAACCTTTTTTAAGAGTTTGAAAGGACTTGTTTACTGAAAATACAGGTAGTTACATCGGCTTTCTTTTGAAGGCAAATTAACAATAAATTGATCGTCGTAATGAAATTGCGAACGAAGTAATTTACTAAAAGCTTTTTTTTATGAACTTAAAGCATAATTGTTAGATTGGTCAAAAAATACGAGTTGAGTGAAAAATATAAATTCAGACAATTTTCGTGGAAATATTTCTGAGTAGAGGAATATCTTAGAATGTGAAGAGCCCTTTAGAGATCTGGTAAATTTAAAGTCAAATGAATAATACTATTTTTAAAATTTGTTTTAAAAACAAAAATATCTTAAAATAGTACACGCATAAACATATTCTTATATGTGATCTAGTAATGATATCACATTTGTACATATTTAAAAATAGTTTGATACACATTTTTTATATTAAATGTTTTATATTAAATATTTTTTTCAAATAGTACCGATTTTAATTTATGTTAGAATTTTGTTTTAATGTATTTATGTAGTTTTATCTATTTATTAGCCCAATTGCTATTTAAATGTGCAGTTGGTTCGACAGTCAACTGTGAAACTGGCGTCACGGGTTCGATTCCCGCCAGTTGCAAGAAGAAATCCAAGAAAGATTTTTTCTCAATCGGTCTGGGTGTTGTGGTGAATTATTCATAAATTCCTTCCATATCTATTCTTTCCAACATGCTAACAAGATTCTAAAATAGAGCTTTAGCGGGTTGTCCCATGAAAAAAAAAAAAAAAAAAAGAAATTATTAATCATATTTTAAACTATTTGTACGTACATTTTTGTTCAAATTTTATTTTAGGAAACTGTTGACAAAAATTTAAACTCAGTAGAGAAAAATGTGAGGAAAACTTTTACATAAAATTCATAAATATCTTATTTTGGTAAATTGATATATTTTTGTAGGTAATATTATCTTTCAATATTTTCATATCCAAAATGTCAGGCCTATAGTGTCCTCCACAAAAAAAATGCGTGTACTTTGTGGCGTATATTATATTTTTACGCCACAAAGTACGTGCGAGACATGTCGCTCGTAGCCCAGAAGGGGTTGAATCAAATACTTCGAATGTATTAATTTGGGGAACCCTGCATTTGCCAAAAAATATATATTTTTAAATAATATCATTCATGGTAAAAAAAATGCAACGTCGACAGACAAAATCAATTGTGAAATAATAATATAATTTTGTTATGTGAAAAAAAGATTGAAATTTTCATAACAATAATTATACCTATGAGTTGTAACTATTATCATCATCATTCCCTACTCGCACCTAATTGTGCATAGGGCACTTCATTGGTACACCAATAAGCCCGCAAATGTACAAATAACATTATGTACAAAAAGTTTGAAAAATATGACAATATCAAATACTTAGGAGTTATTATTGATATAAATTTAAAGTGGAAACAGCAGATTGAAAATGTTACTAATAAGCTTAAGAAATTAACGTATTTATTCAAAACAATGCGAAATATAATTAATGTACAGGAACTTTTAAAGATTTATTTTGCATTGTGCCAATCAATTTTGGAGTACGGTATAATCGGTTGGGGTGGTGCGAGTGACACAGTTTTAAATAGTGTATTGGTTGCACAAAAATCCATCATTAAAATAATACTCAGAGTCCCGATACAGACATCTACTGAAGAAATATTCCATAAATCACAACTTATGACACCAAAACAATTATACGCTAAAACAATACTCACTTATAGATTCAAACACTACTCTTACTCAAATGAAAGACATAACCCCACAATACATCACATAAAAATAATATAATCACTAGATCCTCAACACATAAACAACTTAAACAAATACAAACTAATACCACTTTCAGACAAAGGGATTTTGAGTATTATTCAATTAAAATCTATAACCTACTTCCACTATCTATTAAAGCAATTAGTAATGAGAAAATGTTTAAAAAGGCTATAAAAAAATGGATAGTGGAGCTAGGTAGAAGTAAAATGGATTGTCTCATTCGCCCATACCAATGCTGAATCAACTGCTTCACAACTGTATGGCTTATGTTAGGTTTTTGTTGTTTTCATTGTGTGTATAAATAATATAAATAATATAGATGTATATATAAATACCTTGTTTTTAAAACTGTCTGAATATTTGTTAATTATGTTTGTTTTTTAAGTGAGTCTTCTTTGTTTATTCTCAAATGTAATAAAATAAAAACTAAATTGTTAAGTGTCCTCGGCACGGGAAACCCCAGTGAGGTCACATTATTTTTATTATTACTTTATAGTTTGTAAGCGAAAAATATGAATAAATAAAAAATAAAAATAAATGAATATATTGATTATTCTTGTTACATCAAGGTAAGATGATCAGTCTTACGATTCAGGTACCAGTTTCGGGACATGAAATATTCTAGTGTGAAAACACCCTTTTAAATAAATATTTCATATCAATCATATCGGAAATCAAACCCCGAACTGTATAACATTATAAATTATTGCTTTTTCGGTCGATTCGCAAAGTTTAAACTACGCAAGAAACTCACATAACCCTCAGCTATGGAGCCGGGTAAAAAGGTTACAAAGATTATTAAACAAACATGGATGTGTAGATTGATTTCATTAATCCTTTAATTCCCAAATTAAAATACAAATTCTATCGCCCTGATTTCTTTATTATGAAAGGACAAAATATGATTCATTGCCTCAACAGTCACTCTAATATTTTTTCATAAAGTGTTTATGGTTAGGTTTTCTGCTATTTTATATATCGAGCCATAATCGGCAGAACAACGTACGCGACAAATAGTAAATTGTGCAGGAGAATGTTTTTTTAAAATTTTTGTTCCATATATATTTTTTTTAATAATTCGGTTAATGGGATTTATAATAGTTGGTTACTGCCAATACTGAAATGATAGCCAAATAGTTTGAATACCTTTCGCTTTTAAGATAGTGGCGGAAACGCTGTTTTGCCTATAACTCTGACAGTGGTGCGAGCATTGGTTTTTTTTTACGTTACGGTTACGTTGTTTTGTTTAACTTACAAATAAAATGTCAAGATATTTTATATTTGAAATGATGCGGAGTAGTAATACATAGAAAACAATAATTGGCCTATAATTTTGGTTTATTTGTAAATATTGTATTTTTTTTTGTTATAATGCCTGTTGTTTTTTTTTTAATTAATAAAATAAATAAAAATAAATATTCCTAAATGTGACAGGCGAATTTTATAGAGCTATGGTGTTTTTTACATTTGTGCAGGGGGTAATAAGAAACACTTTTCCTTAAAAAAACGCAATTCGCCTAAAATGTCGCTAACGTTGTTCTGCCGATTATGGCTCGATATGCTTTAGTTCCAGGTATTATTGTTTATTATTTTTTTCAAATATATATTTGCTACTGTTTTGAGACATTTTTATTTTTGTTAAATTTTGTTTTTACACAAGTATTTCGTATTCATCTGCGATCTTGTCATTGGCGGAACCCCATTTCCCCGTAATTCAATCCATAAATATACTTGGACTTCTTCCGATGGAAGAACAAAAGTGCAGCTAGATCACATACTTGATGGTCGCACTAATCGAAAAGAACTTCTAAATGTCAGGACCTATAGAGGGGCCGACATTTATAGTGACCACGAGTTAGTCGTTGCGAAGATCTGGCTACAGCTCAAACGTCTTCCAAGACCTCCTCGGCGAAAGACTGATGATTGACGACCAACCTTCCACTATAGACCTTATTGAAGCGGAGTGGGGAAATCTCAGATTAGCACCTGTTTCTTCCGCGAATGATACTCTCGGCCCAAAACAGGGGAGAAGAGCCGTTGGGATTTCAGATAGTACATAGGAGAAAATAGAGGAACGCGCCAAACTTAAAGCACTTAAGGGTAGTGAAGATGGTCTTAACTAAGTGGACACTTTTAGAAATGACTATAGGCACCAGGATAGTTAGTTAAACGTTCTGTAAGACTGGATAAACGCCGTCATCTAGACTCAATAATTGCAACTGCGGAACAAGCTGCTCGAAGAAATGACGCACGGAAACTTTTTCAAATCACGCGTAAGATCTGTGGTAAACGCTCGATCACTCCAGTAGCTCAATCACAAATAACTATCGACGTGTTCAAAAACATGTTAAGCATTTGAGCGATCAAAATGAACAATAATTAATATTATATTGATGCTTTTTCTTGATATTTCTAGATAAAACTCCACAGTTAATGATTATGATAAAATTATAAATAAACTTATCAATGAAACTTCTTGGTTATGAAAAAACCTTGTTATAAAAAATAAATAAATAAACTTATCAATGATCAGTCTTGAAGATGCCTACTTAAGCGAAAGCGCTCGTTGATGAAAATAATAAGAAGTAAAATTGAACCAAGAAGTTTCATTGATAAGTTTATTTATTATTTTATCACAAACATTGATAATGAGCATGCTTAAGTTATCGCAGTCATAAAACAACGCCTATGTAATCTCTAAGTCAACGCTCGTGTCAGTTTGATTTCTGTTTTCCTCGTAAATAAATACAGTTTATTGGTGAAAAATTGGCGTTTACTATAAAAAATAATACAATATATTGCATTTGCAAGATAGTAAGGAGTATCTGATACAAAAAAGTAAAATTAAATTACAATTACTTTGACAATTGCTTTTCCTGACATTTAGCTTGTTAACCGCCGGCTTAATGCAAAAAATAGCGTGATAAATAATAAATAAATTTAAAAAAATAGAAGTTTTGGAATATTTTCCATATATAAACCGGTGAAATTCAAATATATGATTGCGCAGCAGGATTATAACGTCGCGAAACGTAAATATTTTGACATTTAATATTAAGTGTTCACGGATATTGCATTGTGATCGCGAATACGATAAACAACCATGGTTATAAATTGTTATCACGTCGTTTATTAGCACGTCGATAGTTATTTGTGATTGAGCTACAGGAGCTGTAAAAAGCATGGAATGATGATGGTGATTTCGTATTAGTTTTACGATTTAGAAAAAATAATAATTGACATAAGACGTTCAATAAATGGATAAATAAATACAAAGGTACATAAATAAAGTATTTTACAATACTACTGATAATTTTTACAATTTTAAAATAATTCAAACATTAAAATGATTATTTTTCAGTGGATTTAACTGAGCTATAATAATTGAACGTAGTTATGCAGAAAGCAGCCAGTCCACAATTTTACAAAAATGGGATTTTTGTGTTTTTGGGTGCAGTAAGGTCAATTTTATGTTCTGCTAAAAACATCCAGAACGGTTTCGCAGAAAGAACTGTAATAATAACCTTCTGACAATAGGGTCTATCACAAAAACGGCATTTCTCAATCTACAAAAAAAAACCCACGGCAATGGAAAAATCTGATGGTGCTGTAAAAATCGTTAAAACTGGTCCATTAGATTAGATTCGTGTTTGTAATATAAACAAAAATCATCTATTCATAGTTTATCATTTGTTAAAGCCAAAAACATTCCAACTGTTTTATAGATTTGATTGTTCACTCGTTTCATAAAGGTGCTATTATCTCAGTTTCACTTTTGTATGCCTGGCTGCTTTCTGCATAACTATGTTCTATTGTAAATCAAGAAAATTTCTAACGATTAACTGAGCTATTAATGTATATTTTTCAGGTGTTGCCAGCCTTAGACTTGGCTGAAATGGAGATTAGAAGACTTGGGCTGATACCAGATAATGTGAACTTTAAATGGCTTCCCCAAGACGATAAATGTGACGCATCATACGCCCTCATTTCAGCAATAGACAGTTACGCGTACAACTGTGTACATATGATTCTGGGACCGGTCTGCGAATATGCCTTAGGTAAGCCGTATTCCTTTGTTTATTTTATATTTTATTTGTTTAACTTTTGTACATTGGCAGGCTTATTACCAAATGGCAATTTCTTCCAACCAACCGACAAAATATTTGGTGTTATTTATGTGATTAAATTTTCAAAACGTATTTGAGAGAAGAAAAAAAAAACATAATACATGGATACAAAAATAAAAAAAGCAGTATTTAAATATATATTATTTAAATCAATACTAGTCTTCAATGGGACAAGGGAATAAAGAAAGAGGAAAATATAGAATAAGGGAGAGAATGGAGAAGTTTCTTCGGGCGTGATTTAAAAGAGATATTCTAGAAACATCTTTAAATAGAGGATGGGAGAAGATTCCAATGTTGAGCCGTATGGATACTATGTGTGTTAGAGATGAGAAAATAATAAATTGTGGGTGGGAATTACGTGGTTGCTTTGAGAATAAGAACGAAGAGGTAAGCCATTATTCCATTCAATACTGGCGAAGAAAAGGACTGGCGAAGCGTTTGCTGGTTCACGACAGTAGGTTTTATAAAATTTTAGAAATGACACAGTGCAAATGGATAAACAGAGAATGGAGTGAATAGACAGTGGCCTTATTCTGAAACTAATTCGTTTCGTAAATTCATTCGTATCGTATGAGAGGGAACGAGAGCGAAAAACGATTTTGATTGCGTTAGAGTGAGATGGATATATGACGAACGACACGAAAATTACGAAACGAAATTGTGACAGAACAGCCTGTTGACTTTTCTGTGACTTTTCGAATTCCTCTTGATGAACTGCAAAAGCGGCAAACTTCACACTGTAATATTAACATATTACAACAGAGATTAAGAACATTTTAGAGAAGGTAATATAGCATCTACAAAAATTTGGACAAACTCAAAATATTGTTGATAAATCTACCTGGTCCATGAAGCAGTATAGAAATTTTAAAAATAAGATTTTCAGGCTTTGCCTAGTATATAGGTGAAATAATTCAATTAGATGAATCTCACCCGCATAAATAAAGGTCTCAGCTCTTTAACTTCACAAACATCAACAGATGAAAGAATTGAAGGGATATAGATGTTCAAATGGAGAATTACAAATTACTTCGGAGAGCGAACATTAAATTGCGTTGTTCCAAGATTGTTCAATGATCCCACAAACCATCATTAACATGAAATATCTTCAAATGAAAAAAAAAGAACTGAAGAAATATCTTCTAGATACTTTTTAGTGCCTGTTTATAAATAAATCTGTAAAATATAAATAAAATAAATGTAATATAAGCCTGTCATAAAAAAAAAAATGTGTCCCACCGAAAAGTCTTTAGACTTACATGTATTTTTTAATTATAAAATAAACGCTGCTCTGCAGTACTGAAGCTGAAAAAAATACCGGCAGAATGGTGAATGTTACACAGTGTGTAAAGTGGCCACTTAAACAAGCCAATGACAGGTCATAAGCTCTGTAGAAGGCTAGACTTCTATATTACCTTCTCTAAAATGTTCTTCATCTCTGTTGTAATATGTTAATATTAACAGCTCCCCAGGGAGTTGAATTCAGTCCTTATCTACAAAAATTTGGACAAACTCAAAATATTGTTCACACTGTAATATCTTCGTATTCTGTGTCACAGTAAATTTTCGTTTGTTAAATTAAGATTTTAATATTATTTATTATCAAATATATATTTTGGCGATGGTTTATTTTAAATGATTAGTGTAGATTTTTTATTTTGCGATGCGTTTTTATGACGAAATCGATAGGCGGCGATTACAAACGAGTATACAGATAAGGATCGAAGCGGACACTGATTTCAGATTACAAAATTTATCAATTATAATATAAAAATTCTCATATAGTTTTATTCCACAAAATTAAAAAAAAAAAAAATAATAAAGTTAAAAACCAAAATTTTATGAACAATATACAAACAGAAACAACATAATATTAAATATGGCGTCTATTGTCTATTGCTTATGTTATTTACATTTAGTGCATTTTAATTTATTCACAAGCATCTTCCAAATATTTATTAATACTATAGAAATAAACAAACTCAGATGCCAACATAATATAAAAAATTCCTAAATTCCAAACAAGTCATGGTCAAAATAGCTTTGTCTCCAAAGGTGTAAAAAATTACAATAATCTTCCCAATGAACTAAAAACTATTAAAAATAATATATCAATAAATAAATTTAAAGTCAATCTAAAGAAATTTTTTGAACACGTGTAAAAACAACATTAAATTTTAATTAGTATGAATGTATTATTGTTTTATGTTTTTTCTTTATATATCCTATGTTTTTATTTTTATATTTCTTTCTCATGTCCTCGTATTTAAAATTATATAAACCATCATAAATAAACAACTAAAACAGTGTAAGTCACTCTCCACACTCAGTGTCAACATTTACTAGTAAAAATTATACAAGATTTATATTTTAAAAAATAACCTATAAATTATACAGCATATTCAGTAGAAGTTTAAATAATAAAACATAATATTATATATTATATTATTATAATATTATATTATAATATTCTTGGTAATACTAGCCAGAAATATTGTATTGACAGATGTCAAATGGGAGCAAAACAATATTACAGACAAGACAGAAAAAACAGATAAACATTAAACAACTTTAAAATACAAAGACCATAATAGATCTTAAAATTAAAATAACAACAAGGGTTACGAATAATGAAATCAGGCGAGAGTGTAAATCTGAGACAAGTATAATTGATAAGATTAAGAAAGGGTCTCTGAGATGGTTTGGTCACGTAGAACGAATGGACGACGAGAGAATGGTAAAACAAGTATGTATGGCAAAAATGAACGGCAACGTTAGACGAGGACAACCAAGGAAGACGTGGCATGATCAGATAAACCAAAATCTTAAGTCTGGTCATGTCAAAAGCAGACAAAACCGAAGGGCATGTATGACAAGATGTATGAATGTGGAAGAGGCTAGGATTGTATGCCAGGATAGACGCGTGTGGCGGTCCATTCTCTCTGCCTACCCCTACGGAGAAATGGCGTGATGGTAGTAGTAGTATAATTTGCACTAAAACGAAAATCGCAATAATAATATGCATTATTGAGAAAAACATCCAAAACCTTGAAAATACATATTTTACAAGAAAAATAAATAATGAAAACTTATTTGGCAAAACTACTATAGAAATAAAGATAATTCATGAGAACTTATTTCTACTTACATAATAGGAGCTTAAAATATTCAGATACAACAATAATTATTTGATGGATTATATTTTATAACATTATCATCATCATTATTCCATGTCCACTCTCTAGTTGGAGCATATGGTATCCACAAACAGCCTCCATGCATCTCTATTGGCTGCCTACTCCTTTGCGTCCCCCCAAGTTATGTTCTCGTCACGAAGTTCTGATATAAACTGCCTACGAACAGTCAGCAGTGGACGTCCAGGACGTCGAGATCCTGATGCCTTGTAGAATAGGCAAGCGTGGTTAAGGCTCTCAGGAGGCATCCGCAATACATGACCAAGCCAACCGTATCGCCTCCCCTTGGTGACAGTTGTCGCCGGAGTTTGCTGCGTCCGTTCTCTTATCTCATATAGCAATTAATTGATATATATTATTTATCAGGGTGTAATAGACAAAGAAATTATTCAAAATCACTGAGGTCTATGTATATATATATATAATTTACTTACATATAACTTTGAATTATGTATCCTTACCTCTGTTCTGTAAAAATACATTTAACTTTTTAATAAAGATACCAGTCTCGAAGATGTCGCGAAAGCGATGAAACCGGTCACTGGATATTCCAAATTTGTGGATTAAAGTATCACTCGTGTTTTATTTATATAATAAATTACAATGAACTTCCATCAAGAATTTTCACTTACAAACTTAAATGTTTTATCTTACTTTACTGTATAAAACAAAAAAAAAATCTGGAAAAGATCAATAAATCAGTTCTTAAAAAGCCACAAGTAAATAGGGTCAGTACCTATTTAATTTGCAAGTTGTTTTAAAACAACCCCCGTTGGAAATGTGTTAATTTTTAAATATAAGATGGGACTTCTAAATTAAAAAAATACTTTTTTAAATATTTCAAATAATTAACGTTGACGGGTTGGAATTTTAATACGAAAGATTGGACTTGTATAGACTCAAATTTTATTCGTCTAAAGCAAAATATTTTCAGCTTAAGTAAAACAGTATTTTTGGAGGCATCCAGACGAATATAACGTTGTGACACAGATTCCATTATCTTCGGCATGAGTGCCTCTTGTTGTAATTATTCGTGTTTATTTTTTTGATGCTAAACGGAGAATTTTAGTAAAACGATTGTTGTCTTTGTGTAAAAGTAAAATATAGCGAAAAAATATTGTAAAGAGATGCAGTATCGATATGTATTTAAGCAATGATATAACCTTTTTACGTATCGATCATGAAGTATAGGCATTCAGAGAGCGTATGATATGTCATAGGTTAGTTAAAGTAACCACTGATCCACCAAATTTCACATTACCAATATATGACAAATAAAAATTGACAATGGCGTTGATAAATTAATACATTAAAAAAATAGCCGGCGGAAATTTGAAATGGCGCAACGTATTTTGTTGAAGGGAATTGTTCAAGAGATATTAAAAAAATACGTATTTTAAAAATAATTTTAAAAAAGTCTTTTAGGTACCCCAGCGTCGAGTTGTTTGAGGAATTCGGGATCTTAGATATAAGGAATTGATGTATTTTTAGAACCATAATGTTTGTGAAAGTAAATTATTCTGCTAAATCTCAAAAAGAACCCTCCTACACGACCAGGAAACAAATGAAATCAAATCGTTGAATTATTGTTATGTGGAGTGCGCTAGTACATGGAAAGGACGAGTAGGTAGATATAGATTTGGTTGAGAGTTGGTCAAATCACTCTCAACCAATTCACTAGAGAAGCCCTTTAGCTCTATTGATGTAACAAAAGCGTTCCAAATTTTAGGTTTGGTATTTAGTTAAACAACAAACGTGTAACGGTTGGTTTATTTTTGCGCTTGCATTCTCGACCTGAGTATCTACGGCCTGTTGTATTACTGTAAACTGTAGCTAACTTCGCTGTTGAAAAACAAAGAATGGTTTTGTCCATATTTGTTGTCCAATTACGTGTTTTACTCCAAGGAGACAAAAACTACATTCACCTATTAAAAAAAATAAGAAACACATAATTTTAAATTTTGACAATTTACACGTTTCTTACAGCACGAAAAAAATTCTTGAAATATGTAATGACTATTTGAGTGCATGATTGTTTGATCATACATAAAAATGTTGGGAAATCAATAAAAGCTGAATGGATTATGGAAAAATGGAATGCAGAAAAGTTATAAAATAATACATGACAACATATTATTAATATTTCATTTAAACTATTTATTGACAATTCTTGATGGAATTCCATTGTAATGATGTAATAACTTATATTTACATATAAGTTATTAATTAAAAAAATACTTGGTACATTTCCACTTATTAATTTTGACCAATTAGCGCTTTCACCCTCTAATGGGCATCTTCAGACTGGTGAATATTATACAGTGTAAGGATAATTTATATAAAACTAAATATAATCTTAAGTGTAGGTACATTTAAAAATAAGTTGAAAAATATACAATACGCAATATTTCAATGGAACGGAGTGAGACAAATTATTGAAACATGTGTTGGCGGTGTACTTTAAGAGAATATTCTATTATAAAAAAAATATTTATTGTTTTATTACAAGTACAAGAATCCCTACGGAATAATTTAAAACGGAAAAAACAAACAAATAAATAATCCAAAAATGTTTTCAGTATGTCCAAATGTTTGCAGACAAGCTAGATTTACTCCGTACGGAGTTATTTTTACTCGCCATTTTTCCCATGTTTAAACACCCACATTTCTTCAATTCTTCCATCTGTTTTCTCTTGTGAAGTAAAAGAGCTGAAACCTTTATCATGTGGGTGAGATTCATTCGGCTAAACCAATCCACCTGCTAGGCAGCGCTTGAAAATAATTTTCCAGTTTTTTTACTTCTTCTTATACCAGGTAGTCAGTTCACAATAGTCTAGAGATGGAAGAGTTGAAGAAATGTGGGTATTTTAACATGGGCAGAATGATGAATGTTACGTAGTGTGTTAAGTGGCCACTTAAACCAGCCAATCGTAGGTCATTAGCCCTGTAAATGCATAGATATCCATATTTCCTTCTCAAAAATGTTTTCCAGAGAGCTGTTGCAACAAAATTAGAAATGAATAATCAACCAGATAGAGACGTTGTTGTGTTTATAGAGAAAATACCACAGACAATCGTCTACTAAAGATATAATTTAAAACTGAATTATTGTGTTGAATACGATACCATTAAATTCAAATCAGATCCTAAATTCTTTTACGGAATCGAATAATAAATTAGATTTTCATCCTAATCATTAAGTTTTTAAATTACTTCCATTGTGAAGCTGGATAAGTAGGTTCAAGCTAGGTGGGTACAAGATGTTATTCTGATGGGGTTTGGGAGGTTTTGTCCAACCGTCGCGTCGCTAAGGAACCGGAAACCAGAATAAAACCTCATTTTCGCGAGAACCCTGTTGCTACAAAAATACGCTCGGATTAAAAGTCACCCCGAATTAAATTTTGACTGTAAACTGTTCATTGTTAAATTAAAACGGAAAAGTATTTTGTATTATGTTGTTTTTAATCTACATACATGATAAGATTATTCTGTTTTAAAGGAATAAATAAAATTACTCTGTTTTCAGAAATACTTTTTTTATTGTCACAACCGACTAGTTTCGGCAACTCACGTTGCCCTCTTTAGGGTTATATGATAACTAAATATTTATACGTAAAATATACAGTTAACGATAATGATAGAGGAGGTAAGGTCGTAAGGTGTCGATAATGATAGAGGAGGGGGTAATTGTGTTTATGGTGGGGTTAGACATAAAAAATAT
This sequence comes from Micrasema longulum, assembly GCF_059751315.1. Lineage (NCBI taxonomy): Eukaryota > Metazoa > Arthropoda > Insecta > Trichoptera > Brachycentridae > Micrasema > Micrasema longulum. The sequence continues at coordinate 409,367 of NW_028277469.1, read as the reverse complement.
TAGAAATGGGGCTGCGACTTAAATTTAACTGATTATTTATAATATTTAAATTTTGTTTGACGGCTTTTTTGATTCGGGAAAATCTATTTTATTTAACTGTTGAGTTCTATTTTTTGTACTATTTCTATTCTATCTTCAAAATCAAATATTTTATTTTTATTTTTCATTATCATATTATATTATATACACAAAATTATAATTTTTACAAAGTTGCTTTGACTGCCTAACTAGGGTTATTTATCCCGTTCGAAGACAGTTAAAAATATATAAAAAACAGTAATCTTTATATCGAGACAGTTAAAAATATAGAAGATAAAGTGAAAAACAAAGTAAAAAATGGAGTAAAAACATGGTAAAAAATGTAGTGATGATATAGTAAAAATGTAGTAAAAAAACGAAGCAAAAGCATAGTAAAAACAAAGTAATAAATATAGTAAAACACATTAAAAATATATAAATATGTATATAAAAATATTTTAAAAGTCAGTTAAATGCGAAATAAAAACCGAATACACTGTAAGAAACATATTTAAAGTCATATTAAAAAAATGAATATATGTGAAAAACGAATTAAAAGTATCTTAAAATATTGAATCAGTAAAAAACTAAAAATATATATTAACAATTCAAATTAAAACATGTGTTGGCCATCCAATAGCCACCATCAACCTTTTAGACTCTCTGCGACCAATTTCTATAAGGAAAGTAGTCAGCAACCTCTTTAGCTTGTGGTAAATGAATGGTTATTTGTTGAAATATGTTCAGCGAATTCCGAAAAATTGATATTATTGAGACAGTTCATGTGTTCTCTTATTCTAATTTTAAATGACATGATAGTAAAAAATTATATTCAAACAACATAGATTTAAATGACAATAAACGATGGAGGAGATTTTGGTACGTTAATAATATAAGCAACCAAATTTTAAAAGATTTGTCTAGCGACGTAAGACCGGCATTCTACACAAATAATATATTTTTTTAAAAATTTTAAAATGGGAGATATTTCAAGGTGCTTAAGATCCTAACCAACCAAGGCGCAACGCCGATCAAATGAGGCCCGTAGGGCCGTAAAACAAGGCCCGGAGGACCAATTTACGTGATGGCTGAAGTCCAAATTTCCTCGCATGGGACAGTCGCCAAAAACCGACTATTGCCGACTATTATTTTTTGCTATTTGCATGTTTGACATAAGATGGGTACTGAAATATGATGCCTTTTTTTGTATTATTGTCTCTTTCGGAGTAATTATTATTATAAAAAAATAATCAATTAAAACTTTTAGTATTTGTTACAAAAATAGAGCGTTTATTTAAAGGATGAATATAAAAAAACGAAAAAAATGTGTTTTTAAAAGTTAGTGCTATCTATAGCAGCTTTTTATGTTCCTCTGAAGATTTTAAATAGTGATTGAGTACAAATAACAAATTCGTCGGTCTACAGAGAGAACCTTTTTTTTTTTAGAAAAGAATAATAAAAGTTTTATTTCGGTCGGTCTAACTAACAGTTTATTCTTTGAGAGAAAATCGTAGGAGTTAAGAAAATAATTGTACTAGGTTAAACCACAAGCTTATAAATTTAATTTTAGACATTTTGTAACAACGTTGGCAGAAGAAGTAATAATAATTGATTTAAAATTAATAATTAAAAGTTCCCATACACGTCAACTTATTACAGTTTTTAAAGTTGTGTCCATTATAAGCCATGCCATAATTAAAGAAAACTTATTATTTAATTATTCTACAAGCACTTTTATTTCTGGAGTACATTAAGGCAGCCCCCTATCTCAATTATTAAAAAAATATTTTTACAAATGATTTTATCAATGTTTCATCGTTTTCAATCTACGATCTGTTTCAACAAAGTTCCCGTGACGTAAATGTTTATCATGATAAAATAGACTTACTTGTATTTGGCTTCTCATTCGCTGAGGGAAGAAGTCTGGTAATATATTATACCCTTTCAAAATTCACTTGATGTCTTGGCGGAGTTATTGTTGTTAGGATCCCACCGAAGCAAAATGGGACCAAAGGGCCCTAACTCGTAACCCTGAACTAGCCTAGGACATTGATGTACTGTGTGAAGGTAGGGATAGGCGTAGATTGATATCCTTACCAAAAAGTTAATTTAGCGGTCCGGTACAGTATTCTCACCTGGATGACCGATGACCAAGGATGAGAAACTTACCCATTGCAAGTATCTAGATCACCTTCTTAAAAACCCTAATGAGGACTGTTGTGTGAAAAATTTGTAACGAAACGGTTGAGATAATTATCTACGTATATGTTATTAGGTTAATCTTAGAATAATGATAAGATTTGCTTTGGTATTATACAATTAATATTATATACATAATTTAAAAGTCAATCGAAATCAGGAGAGAGTGTAAATCTGAGTCAAGTATAATTGATAAGATTAAGAAAGGGTCTCTGAGATGGTTTGGTCACGTAGAACGAATGGACGACGAAAGAATGGTAAAACAAGTATATATGGCAAAAATGAACGGCAACGTTAGATGAGGACGACCAAGGAAGACGTGGCATGATCAGATAAACCAAAATCTTAAGTCTGGTCATGTCAAAAGCAGACAGAACCGAAGGGCATGTATGACAAGATGTATGAATGTGGAAGAGGCTAGGATTGTATTCCAGGATAGACGTGTGTGGCGGTCCATTCTCTCTGCCTACCCCTACGGGGAAATGGCGTGATGGTAGTAGTAAAAGTCGATAAAGAGAAGTAACAAGCAAAAAGCTCAGAATGCACGCGTAAGCGTGCTTAAAGTGCTTATAGAATCCCCCATGCCTACAAAATTTAAGGATTGTTAAACATGAAGTTTGCTACAGCTGCAGTTTGAAGTAAAAAATAGTAATCTTCTACTACTACGATTACCATCTCGCTATTTCCCCATAGTGGTAGGCAGAGAGAATGGACCACCACACACGTCAAACCTGGCACATATTTCTAGCTTCTTCAACATGCATAAATCTTGTCATATATGCCCGTTGGTTTTGCCTGCTTTTGACGTGACAAGACTTAAGATTTTGGTTTATCTGACCATGCCACGTTTTCCTTGATCGTCCTCGTCTCACGCTACCGTTTATTCTGGCCATATATACCTATTTTACAATTCTTTCGTCTTTCGTTCGTTCTATATGATCAAACGCTCCATAAGATATACATTTTGCATGCCAATTTTATTTTTGGTATTTAATGTATCAACATTTGTAGGAATATTTCGATTCATACCACCGTTCTCAAACAAAACAATCTTGGCTGCCAGGCGAGTGAAGTTTTTGTTAATCAAAAATTTATGTTGCTTTTGTTCTATGTAATAGAGCAAAATGTTATGCCTATAAAAGTTAAAAATAAATCGTAAAATATATTTTTTAAAAATAAATAAGCTTTTATTGCTCTGAAAATAAAGAGCCATTACTGAATTACCTAGTACTTTTTTTTAAAAACTTCAAGTACTTAGAGTAAGTCTTTGGTGGACTTATTGTTAAAAGCAACATCTTCCAGCCAATCAAAAAACTGACTGGTCAAAAGAAAAAAATATGTACTAAAAAACAAAAATATATACAAAATAAATATATATATTTCAAAATAACCACTGTTTTTAATTGGAATTTGCCTTGCACGTATTTACTTTTAAAAAGTAATACATATTAAAGGACGAGAAATTTGGAATCAGATAATGAGTTTGGAAGAAGAGAGATAAAAAAGGTATAAAAAAACATTTTAAAAAAAGGAATTAAAATACAAGGAGTTCAGGATTCAAAACGTAATACTGATCCTTTATATATGATCAAGATTCACTGCGATTGGTGTACCAATTCAGAACCCTATACACTATTAGGTGCGGAAAGAAAATGATGACATTTTCTCACAAATTAGATATATTGTATAATGTGTTTGGTTCTTTTGTAATTTATTTTATACGTATATTTCATAAAACGTATGACTCAAAATATTTTGTTTGAATGTTCGTTTGCCCTAAATCTTTACATATATCGTCTACGATTTTATATTAAACGCATCTCTCAGACTTTAAATCAGACATTTATTACATTGTCACTTTACTATTTTGGTGCCTAAGTTCAAATCAAAATTTCAAGTAAATAATGTTATTAGTAAATTGTATTTTTTTTCCGTGGTTTTCTCTATAAGCGTTGGAAAGGTTATATGCCGATTGCTCGACGTATTTATTATTTTCGACGGATACTAAAATATTTTTTCGAAACACCGCAGAACGTTGATTTGAAATTGATTTTGAAAATAAATACATTTGATCAATCACTTGCGAATGTGATTGATCTAGATTCCTAAAAGCCATGACATCAAACGACAAATAAACTCTAAAACATCCCTTTATTCTACAAAGGCTTGGACCCAGAAACGTATTTTTATTATTTATTCTGGCTCAATTATTACAGTAGAGTGTGCAGATTTACTGGATGCGAATGGGCTTTAAATGATCAATATTCGATTTCAAATAATATTTTTCATTATTTTATTAGAACACCCGAAAAATTGTTTTTGTATCTTATTGATACGAGCAAAAATTTCAGCTTTTTAGTACGGAAAAAGTTCACACGTATTTGTTTAATGTTTTACTGATATTAAATATTATTGCCCTCTTTATTTTTCTTTTTTAAATCCCTTTTTAAACCAATTAACAGGCTTATGAGAGTCCTAATAGATTGGCGTTAATGATATATAATGCGATGGATTAACTAAGCTATCTTAGAATCTTTTTTAATGTACAATCTAATATTTTTTGGTTCGTGTACCTGCACACAAATCTGGATTTTCTCCCAAGACGGGAGTAGGTATATATTTTTATTTATATCCCTACAGAGATGAGGTAGAATTTTTTTCCAAATTCAAGATTCAGGATTATGGATATTCGAGCGTTTACAGGGCTTATGACCTGTCATTGGCTGGGTTAAGTGGCCACTTTATATAGGTACTACAACATTCCCTCGAACAACATTGCTCAACATTGCTCGAATATCCATAATCCTGAATCTTGAATTTGGAAAAAAATTCTACCTCATCTCTGTAGGGATATAAATAAAACTACAATCTAATAATTCATGATCTAAGCAGGCATGGAAAGTGTAATTACACCGCTTGCTTTTTGAATTGAATGCATGCCTTTGCTGTAGAAACACATCGATGGTACTGTTTAGTGAGGTTTTGTTAACTGTTTTAAGAATCCTCGGCAGAGGAAAAAATCCGAAGTTGGTTCTAAAATTTCCCACAACACAGACAGCATTGGTACGCAAGTTACAGCGAGGTACATTAAGGTTGATCTGAGCAATGATATCATGAGCATCTATATAGTTAAATATTATTTAGTGCAAGAATATTTTCAAAAAGAAACAAATAAATCATCTCTCCAATTTCCCGAAGGTAGGGAGAATAGAACGCCGTATCACTATTCCCACACATATATACCTCACTTCTTTAAAATTCATGCATATTTCCATGCATACGCTTTGAAAATTCAGTCTTTTGACATGTCTATCTTAAGGTATGTGTTAGATTTGGTCATGCCGTTTCATTATCTGTTTTCCTCGTTTTCAGCATTCATTAACATTTTTGTCGTAAACCTTTTTAGTCATTCTTTCCCCCTACATTCGTCCTGCATGTCCAAATTAACGCAGAACTTGAAAATGCATATTTCATATTTACTTACTTATATTTATATTATTATTATTATTATTTTCTATCTATCCTCGCCTCTATTGTATACACCATGATCGGTCTGACACACGTTTTGTATATCCGAATTATGTTTCAATAATCATGTGTTCATTGTACTATACGACATTTCTTAGGCATCCAGATGTTTACTTACTGAGATGGATATGTTCTCATCATCACTATGGCTGCATCATTTGCATAGCATGTGATGTTAATGACCTTATCTCCCTTAGTAGATTCACTACTTTTTTTTTTATCCTTAAAAGCGTTTTTAATATATTTAATCGGCTTGTGTAAGAAAAGGATTTTGCCGTATATATTGTTGTGCTATATGTAGTTATAAAGGTGCTAAACTTGCTTTGTTTCTTTGTTGTTCTCAATATGTGTTATTTTTTCAATGTTAATATTATTAATGTTCTGAATTGAGTTGTTGTAACTCCTGGGAATGTAATTCAACGTATTATACTTGTAAAATACTTTGTGTAATATGATTTATAATTTTTAAATAAATATTTTAAAAAATAAATTATTTTTAAGTAGTGTTCGCAAACTAAAAAAGCGTATTTAATTTTTGAGAAGCAATAATGAAATTCTAGGCATTTACATGGTCTGCAACCTATCATTGAGTGGTTTAAGTTGCCCAGTACACACTGTGAAACTCTAATCATTCTGCCTATATTTGATCATCATATTTCCTGAACTCTTCCATCTCTTACATAATGTTACACATACAGTTACATAAATAGCATCGAACCCGTTCATGGATGCTATAATGTAATTCGAATAACCTAAAAAACTTATTGCGAATCTGAATGGCTGTGAAACTCCATGAAATTTAATCAGTTTTAAGATCGTCGTACTCTTTATTGCCTGCCTTATGTTTTTGACGTCAGGTATACCCAGTATAAGTTCCATCGGACTTAACCATCGGATAGCTTTTAAATAAACTTTAGATGATATCATAATAACTTTGTTTCGCCATGAAAGCAGGCTGAGGACACGGAAATAACAATGGAGATATTTCATAGTGAAGTCATGAGCAGAACTCGTGACTTTTGTTCAACGGACGTCCGACATCCAAAGCATTAAGTTTCTCTACATACATTTCTTGGTGCAATATTGCATTTTAGTAACAGTAATATAAATGTTTACCTTCTATGTATATTTGTTTTTTACACTTTATGTAAGTATCTCTTTTAAATAATACTTTTAATAAAAAAAATATTAAGGGATATAAATATTAATTTGACGTTTAAGTACTAAAAAAATAAATATAATATAGAATGAAGAAAAGTATTAAAAATTTACACCCTCTTATAAACAAATATAAAAGAATCGGGTAGTGGTCCCCTAGCTGGTGTTTTTCAGAACACATGCCTTGAATATCTTGATTATTATACCGAGTGGCAAGACACTTGAGGTAAAAAAAAATGTGGTGATGAAACACCCTAAAATGACGGGTGCACGGCTAAAACAGGCCATCGCATTTTTCAATTTTCAAGATATTATTGCCATTTTTTTCTTAAGAACGTGTTTAACGAAATGAAATATTTAACACTTACAAAATGTGGTTCTTTGTCTGTTAAACGGCTGACAAAAAAACAGGTGAAATGTGAAAATTGCCATCAAGCACGTTTTTGCCAGCTCAAAAAAAAGTTTAAAAAAATATGAAGCAGACGTTTTTAATTGTTTTTTTTCTGTGATTGCCTGTAAAAATATATATTCCACTAATTAAACCCATTTTTTTATTAAATACATAAACTCAGAGTCCCACAAATAAGAATTTTTTAGAGTAAGTAGTGTTCTTCTAAGTAGTGTTATTTAACGAGTGTGTCAGATATGTCTGTTTTTTTAATATTTTTTTAACTGAAAACATGTGTGCCTGCTTACTTCAAATACCTTTCATACGAAAAAGAAGGTCGTGAGATATTTGGCGAACAAACCTACTGTTGATTAAGTGTTTGGCGAAGAAGTGCCGTTGCAAACATTTGTATCGGCGGATAATTACATCGGCATAGAAATGTCAAGGAACAAAAATGTTCAGCGAACAACTGCTAGCGAACAAATTTTCTGAAACCTGAGACAAATTCTTATCTAATCTCTCTGGATATTTGGGCATAAAAACCAACGTATCTCTTAGGAATGTATTTTGTATTGAGGTGAAATGGTTATTGTAATACGAGTTCAAACTAAACACCGTCAGACAATTAATAAATCAACGTTTTAGAGCTTGATAGCAAACGAGTACGTAAAATCTTCAAGGAGACTTACACGTAGAAAATAATATTTATTTAATCTAACAGAACGAGAAAATGTATTTTAGTACGGTGAACACATACAGGACGCTTTATTAAAAATAGAAATAATTTTTCATGATGGTAATTAAAAATGTTTTTATAAAATCCAACCCATTTATACCAAAACTCCATGTCCTTTTGGATTATTTCATGATTTTAGTAATTGGTTTATTTACAAATGAAGAGCATGTTTACAGTAGGCGAAAATGGTTAATGTGAAGAAACTGTTTGAAAAGTCAAAACAATATGTAATAAAATGACATACATGAAAAAAATTCAAAGAATAAATTGAAACAGAATAAAAACAAATCTTACGAAGATTTTCTAAAAGATTTAACAGATTTTAAAAAAAAAATCATTTCATTTCAAATTCCAAAAAAAATTGTTTAATATTTTTAAAAAAATATTTTTGGAGTTTGAATAAAGGATTAATTTATTTATATGATGGAATAAGCAACAATAATGTTACGTTTTTATTACCATAATAAAATTATTCATGTTTTGTTTATGCTGTGCTAAAAAGAAGTCAACAAATAAAAGGATTGAGGAACTATTGATTTTCAAACATAGTCCGAATGATGATTATCACATAGCATCTTGGACTCCAGATCAATAGGTCCGAAATTCGAACCCTGCTTTAACACAACGTGTTTCCCATTTTCCAATACGGTTTTTTACTCAGAGTAATAATTCGCCCCCGATTAAAGAGATGCCCTTTCGCTCAATTGCATGCAACAAAAGGGTTCCAAATTTTTGGTTTAACAACAGACGTGTAACGGATGGTTTCAGGTTGCGCTTGCATTTCTCGACCTGAGTACGTACGGCTCTTGTATTGCTATAAAATATTACTAATTACCAATTTGATAATCATATAATGGTTTTTGTGGGTGGCGTATTATTACTCTGAAGTTTTTCACGACTAAAATTGAAGAAAAATCAGTTTTTATAATAAATCACAAGAACGAAAATATCTATATTTAAAAAAAAGGGTGACAGATAACAATTTTTTTTTGTTTTATAACTAGTGTTTGGAAAATAAAATAACTAGGAATATTTCGTTTATTAATAAAATACTTAAAAAGATATTTGCAAAATATTCTTCTTCGTTTTCTATAACCAATAATAAAGATTTATAGAATTCCTTCGATATTTCGCAGTAAAAGTTCATTTTCAGATCAAATAGAAAAATAGAGATAAAAGAAAACGGGAATATGAGACCACGGTTTTTCGGACTAAGCTAGGCATAACCAGTCCGACGTGCAGTTGTCTCTTTCGTACAGTATTCGGGGATGTACTGCGAGAAAGTGACGGAACCACAGTATTCTAATATTTATTTTTTAAACCGATCTTCGACCGCGTATCCTCTTAATGCACCCTGTGTAAAAGTTTAAATCTCAATTGTAGACCAAATAATGAAATTTTCGATTGGGAGTTTATAAACAACTGATCTGAAAGACTCATTTTTTATGCTTTTACGCTATACAAAGAACAGATATTTCTATTATTTGTTTCAAATAACATAAACGCAATGATAAATCGTTTTGAGAAAAACATAAAGTTATCATTATCATCATCAAACCAGTATCCGGACCCAGTGGTGCAAAGGGCACTGCATTGTTAAATCAAATTCAGCGAATCTCGACCATCTGTTACATTGAATGCCGCAGCGAGACTTATTTTCGGAATCTCTAAGTTCGGTCATATCGCTCCACTGCTTCGGGAACTACACTGGCTACGTTTTCCGCAGAGGGTCGAATACAAGCTCTGTTGGCTTATGTATAAGTCACTGCACAACTCGGCTCCGGAATATCTAAGGGAACTATGCATTCCAGATGAACTAGCTGACAGGCGTCTCACGCTTAGATCAGCTACGTCTACGGCGAGAGGAAAAGTTATTATACCTCTACGCAAACAGCGCACTAAATTTGGTGAACGCGCATTTGCGGTCGCAGGCCCTATGGCATGGAATGCTCTCCCAGCAGAGGTGCGAGGCTGTGAAAGTGAAGTGATGTTTCGGAAAAAACTTAAAACCCACTTGTTCTCTAAATCATTTGAATAAATTCGTAGCACGTGACAACAAAATAAATTATTTTAATTAAATTACAAATTTAAAAGCTTCAATTAAATTAACTTAACAATAGAATCACCATGTAAAGCGCCCTTGAGGTATTTTATTACGAAAATGGCGCTATAAAAGTTATCCATAATTAATTAATTAATTAATTAAAAGGTAAGATGATCAGCCATAAGCTTCGAGTGCCAGTATAGCAACATTAAAATACTTTAGTGAACAACCACTTTTAAAAACAAATATTTTAGACTTCCCGGGAATCGAACTTAGCACCTCAAGTGGCGGCCTTCGTGGTGTAGTGGTCAAGATACTTGACTCACACACTGAAGGTTCCGGGTTCGATTCCCGGAGAGAACACAAAAAATTAAATGTGATTTTTCTCAAGCCTGGGTGTTCTGTGATTTAATTCGCCATTGTAATTGGGTCTCCTGGCCTGTTGTGGTACAAAAAAATATTTTTAAAAATGTGTAAATGTGTAATGTGTAAGCGTGGTAGGCGAATGCGCCTACCACTTTCTGTAGCTCAATCACAAATAACTATCGACCTGCTTAAAAACATGCTAAGCATTTGAGCGATCACAATGAACAATTATGAACATACTTAACCTATCGCAGTCATAAGTCAACGCGTGTGTAATCTCTAAGTCAACGCTCATGTTGGTTTGTTTTTTTTTCCTAATAAATAAATACAGTTCATTGGTAAAAAAACGGCGTTTACTTTAAAAAATAAAACAATATATTGCAATGAAATAAATAAAACAACTTTGTTTTTATTCACAAATTTTTTTTTTTTTTTCCACCGACCGGTCTTAAAGCAAACAAGCTTCTTCGTCAAGGTTTACGCAATAATTGAATTTATTCCTATTTTATTTTTATTATGTTCACTAAATACTACACGTGGACCCAATAAATCAAGTCTTTTTTTCCTTACAAGGGTGGTAATTTGATATCAATATTTTGTGTGGCTGTGATGTCACAATAGTCGACATAGGACACAAGACTTGATATATCTCTCTTTTTTTTTTTTATGAAGAATTAGTATTTTTTGTAATCTTCAAATGGATATTTTCAAACCCGATTTGAAAAGTAAAATTTGTATAACTATGCTAAATGATATTTTTTAAACAATATTTTTCTTTGCTACGCGAAGAATGAATGTCCGCTAAATCCGAAACACATCTATACATATACCTTATACAAGAGAGAGCACGAAGATAGTAGTCATAACAAGGAAGACAGAGACGCTGTTCTGCGGTGGATGTTGTCTAAAAAAAATTCAGTCTTCAGTCGCTTAATAACAGTGATGGGGAACGCACGCGCGTAACATGAGCGGCGTATTTGCGATTTTTAATTTATGTTTCTATAAAACGAGTAAATAATATGTTTATTCGCATGAATTATGGTAAAGCAATTATTAAACAGTATGTCTCCATATTTTTTTTTTCAAATGTCTGAACTTTAGAATATTCCGTCTTTATCTTGTACTTATGTTACATCACCGCGCGCAAAGGGATTATTTACCACAGTATTTTAAGAGTTAACCTAATTTTTTATGATGCAACTGGGTAAGGTTAGGTTAGGTATTCTTTAGTTTTTCTCATGTAATCTTTAATTTTAACTAAATGTACATACTTATGTTTCAATGCTGCACATTAATGTTTTTCTAATAAACACAAAAGCCCGCAGGGCGTATATATTAATAAATAAAATATAAATGGAAATGTGGTTTTATAAACCAAAGCAATTTTCGATCCCTTATTAATTTCTGTCCGTGTTTTTGGTATGCAGGGAAGGTTTGAGTTTCACCTTAAGCGATTTTAAAAAGTAAATATTGTCAATAATTGGTTTGGACATATTTTGTGATTGAAAACCAAGCCTAGGTAAAGCGGAGTGATAGACTGAATTTCTAAAATTATTATTTTGAATTGTTTTGAATAAACTAATCTTGCAAAAATAACACCGTTTCCAATCGATATTTTAAAGTTCGCCTCATTTTAACGTCCACTTCATTGAAAATATATTTATTTTATGTAGTGCTATGTGTATAATAAAATGGAAATATTTCACTCTATCTGATATTGGACTTTAAAAGTTTTCTACGGTAAGATAAAAAACGAACGTTTAATTAATTTACAGCTTGCCATTAAATACGGCACACTGCGTTTGTGGACATGTCTCCTTGGCGGTGCCTACATACACGGAAAAGTTGCTCGTTGCCGAACGAGAAAAACTGTGCGAAGAAGCTCTCTGTAATCTGGTAGCGTTAGAATCTTTATGCTAAAACAAGGTAATCCAGATGTACATAGTATACACTTCAATGGATTGAAAAAAGATGGAGGTGAATTTTTCGCTGAATGGGATTAAATTAATTGGACATGATCTATTTACTGAAATTATTACGAAACAAAAGCCTTAAATTATTTTTGGAAGCCACAGATTTGTATATCCGACAGGACCTATAACAGGGCCATGAATAGTAGCAAGGAGCTCCATTCAATAATCATGGAGAGAGAAAAAGAGACAAGACCACAAAATGTGATCAGGAGATTGATTAGTTTATCCTCAGCAGCACGTAGCGGGAATCAACAATATTAAAAATGCTGAATGCTGGGTCTATCGCATCGTTTTGTTGGATGGCGATGATTTTTGCTAACCATGCGTTGTGTCCCGGTCCCGTGTTTGAACGTGGTTTACCAGCTGTTTAAAAAAGTGCATTTTATTGACATCTAGTGACTTTTATTAGTACTTTTTTGCTCCTGGTAAACCACGTGAAAACACGGGACCGAGACACAACGCATGGTTATTATATTCACGTGTTTACACGACTCCAGGATACAAAGCACAAAAAAAGAAGTGAGGCCCTGTATATGTGCGATTATTGCAATGCGCAATGTGGCTCTCCATAAAGGCCAATGTTGGAAAAACTATCATACAAAAATTACTTATATATTTATTTCAAATAAATCTAAGAAGTTTAAATTGATTTTACCTAGCATTTTCATAATTATGACAATTTTAAGAAACCCTTCACTAAGTTTGAAATTTCACAAAAATGGGCCGGGCACAGGGTAAATTCCATGTGTATTCAGTCGGTACTCAAAGTGTTTTAATGCTTTAAGTGATGTCTCATCTCTGTTGCAATCAGTATCTTTTTACCTTCAAACCATGTCACCAGAAGTCAACATCTGCTATTTATTAAATCTTCTAAGAGCAACTTACGCCCAAATGTCCAGAATGTGTAGATTAGTCTATTCGTCACATAACTTAGAATTCTTTGCAATAGATCTTCCAGCTTTTCGTAGATTTCTTCGCCACTAAAACAGTGTGGGATGAAGATGGATTGGCATGGTTTTGCTCGAAGTGTTATATGTTTATCGTGTTTATGAATATATTGTTTACCATTAATTTATTGCCCTTGTTTGCTCTTTTTGTTCAGTTTCTTTTATATATTATGTTTCTTCATGTACCTGTTGTAATTGACTTAGGCCGTATATATAATTAGCGGACCCGACAGACAATGTCCTGCCCGAAAGTTGGCTTGCCTGTTATAATCTTGGAAAAATACTTTTCATCTAGGTACTCGTTTGTGATTAAATTCCAAAACTAAAAATTTGTGGTATTCCAATTTTAAATTAAAGTAGTTACTTGTTTATGGTTGAATTACAAAACATAAAATAAATCTTTTTTCAAATATGGCATCCTTTTTGCAAACGTCAAACTCCGGTCTTTTTACCAACAGAGAGGTGTACTTATGGAGGAATACGATTTTGAAAAATGTATTGATTTTAATATTATTTTAGTATGACCAAAAATCCAGTAAAAAGAAATAAATGGATAGAAATAATAAGGAATTTAAGGAAAGAATCTGATTGAGATCCACAAAAACAAATGCTGTTTGTAAACATTCAAAAACAAACTTTTTTTACACACAAAAAAACAAAATCTTTCCTTTTTTTTCAATGCGTTCTCCCCAAATGCAACCCTGGTTGATCGATAGATAAAACATTTATGCTCTTAACTTCTTATTTACACATTAGATTGAAGATTTTAATATCTACGAGCACGCACAGCGCAAACATCTATATTTCTCTGAAAACCGCACGTAAATCGGTTAAGCCGTTTAGAAGGAGTTCAGTGACATCACACGTACCGAGGAAATTTATATATAAAGATAAATAAATAACTAAATGTTCAAATTTTATTTGTACAAATATCTAAAATATCTAAAAATACATTTCATTACAGAAATATTTTTTTAAAATTAAATTTATTATGACCTGGGCCCCGATTACAATGGGACGTTCACAAAGTTATCTTCAACTGTCTGTACAGAAAAATCGATATTTCGTAACGTTGGAGAAGGTTTTATGTAGATTCATAATTTTTTTAGACCTGAAAGTTTAAAATGAATACATTATTTCATTATTTTTTTCTTTAAAATGTCTTCATAAACTTAATAATAATAAAGGATTGAATTCGTTTTTTTTTTATTTTTATGGTGGAACATTAATTATATTCAAATAAATATAATTAATGTTCCATGTAAAAAAACATATTTTGTTAGATAGAACCTTGTTCCACCAACGCGACGACGTGTGTACGAAAATGAGTATATTTGCGTAAAAAATTAAGGTATATTCATCGGTAACCTATAATTGAACACGTTAAAAAGAATTTTAATATTATGCTGGTATATGAGTGACTTATTCATCTCAAAATGTTTTCTTTTTTATATATTTGTATAATATAATTTATTTTATTAAAAGTGTCTACTGTATGGACCTCAAACATTTTATATAGACTTTCCGTATTAAATGTTGAGGGTTTTTTAAAAATTACTTTAATAATTAATCTTTGTACTATTTTAAGAGGGTTTAATATATTGGCATATGCACCACCCCATCATATATATATTATTTTTAATAAGTTTTATTTCATTGCATTTATTTAGTTCGGAGTTCCAATAGCGATCTTATTTCCCGACTAATGGTTAGAACTTCGGGATGGAGACAATACTCCTTCGTAGAACAAAAGCTATGTAACATAATTCCAGAGCCACGGAAATATTCTAAGAGCCACATGCTAGAGTAGTAACTAACATTTTTCTTGAGTGATATTTAAAAGGTTGATGATGGCTGTTAGATGGCAAACACATGTTTTGTTTTTTTTTTGTTAATTGAATCACGGAGATCCTCATTACTTTTTACGATGCATTTTATCATGTTTTTTTTATTACAATTTGTACAATGTTTTTTACCATGTTCTAAAACTATTGTATTCAATTTGTTTTTTATTCGTATTGATTATTCTTTTTATATTTTTAATGCCTTCTTCTTCTTCTTCAGCCTTATTATCTCCATTGCTGGATAAAAGCCTCTTCTAAATGTCTCCATTCCTTCCTATCACCCGCTTTCATCATCCATCTTTTATGTGGCCATCCAACACTACTTTTGCTTGCCCATGGTCTCCACTTATTTATTTTTTTTATTTGTAAATCATATAACACAAAGTATTTTACAAGTATAACACGTTGAATTACATTCCCAGGAGTTACAACAACTCAATTCGGGACGTAAATAATATTAACATTTAGAAAATAGCACATATTGAGAACAACAAAGAAACAAAGCAAGTTTAGCACCTTTATAACTAAATATAGCACAACAATATGTACGCCAAAAACCTTTTTTTACACAAACAGAATAAATGTATTAAAAAATGCTTTTAATAATAAAAAAAGTAGTGAATCTACTATACTACTACGATAAGGTCATTAACATCACACGCCATGCAGATGATGCTGCCATAGTCGGGAGTCATTAAGATTAACAAATTACAACAGGGATGGAGAATACCTTAAAGAAGGGAATATGGAAGTCTAGGCTAGGGCGTATGACCTGTCATTGACTGGTTTAGTAAATCAACAATGTTTTGAGTACGTCAAAATGATGGTAGACAGGCTCGATTTCTTCCCTAGGGAGTTATTAATATCTAAATTTGTTGAAAAACTGATTTTTAAAAATGATTTTAATTAGCAAAAAACAGGTCGTAAGTTCTGTAAATGCCCAGACTTCCATATTCTCTTCTTAAAAATGATTTTTATCTCTGTTACAACAAAATTTTGATCTTGTATTACATATGTTGGCCTCGTGGTCTAATGGTCAGCGCGTTCGCCTGCCAAGCAAAAAGTCTCGGGTTCGATTCCCGACATGGTTGATATGAAATATTTATTGAAACGGACGTTTTCACACTAGAATATTTCATAGTCCCTGGACTGGTACCTGAAGCGTAAGACTGATCATCGTACCTTCATGTAACTAAACTGATCAAGATACGCTGCGATTGGTGTACTAATACAGTGCCCTAGGCACCATTAGGTGCGGAAAGGGAATGATGATGATAATGATTATGTATGTTTATGAATGCATTACAAGTTCCCCGATTCAACAAGGATTTAAGGATTTTTAAGGATTTCACACAGGAATAGGTTGTTTCTGATTGTGTCCCTAAAACCCGTGTCTTAGTACCTAATATTTGTAAATAATAAAAATAAAATATTCAGGTCCGAAAGGGTAAAAAATGTTTCCTTTACTTCTGAGATCATTCTTAATGTTCTATCAACAGAATAATTATAACCCCCAAGCGTCTGTTTTCACTTTGTGCTAAATAAGCCTTTAAATTATATTATTATGTCCATACAACTAGTACATTAATATTTTCGACTATACTAGGAACAAAGCCTAATAAACGTTTTAATGATTTGTTGACCATAAAAAGCGAAGAAAAAGTTTATTTTTACACAAATTCAAATGCTTTCCACACGCTATGTTCATCAACACTATAAACATGTATTGGAAGCTTTGATGTGTAACGTAAATAAATATTAGTATTATGTTAACATTTCATAAACATACCGGTATTGAATTCTTTAGAAAACACTAGGAATTCTTGCCTCTGCAATATAATATTATTATTAAATATTAGTAAATATTTTAATAATACCATAATCAGGCTGTAAGAAATTGCTCGTGGCAATAATTCCGCCATTTAAACGTGTGTATCATTGTTTTATATTTATTTTTATTGCATTGTATATTATGGTTAATAATGGTTTATTATTATTATTTATTCCGGAGTTTTTCATGTCAAATGATGTTGCTTTGTTCCTACATAGCTACTCTTGAAATGGTTTGATGACAAAATTCGTGTATTTCAGCAGAGTCGTCTTGAATTTGTAAGAAAAATTTAAAGTTACTATCTAAAGGCATTAAACATTTACCTATTTAAAATAGTCAAATAAATTGACAGAAACTATACCTACATTGCGCCAAAATTATGATTGATTACATATCTCATTAATATCCCAGTACCGAAAAGCATCTAGGATCTGGACTTCTACTGGTATTTTATTGCATTTAAGGGCATATTTTTGACAGATAAGCTGTCACGGCCGCCAGATAAATGACACCGATTTCCTAGAAAACCATTATCTAAACTGTCCACCGAATCATCGTTCATTACGGCCGCTAGATATTGGCACTGCTTTCCTAGGAAACCAGAGCTTAAGACAAGCCCATATATTTTTTTATCAATTCACTTGATGTATGCTTTTTCACTACAGTAGTGTAGTATACAAAGCATCTACCACACACCCGAATCCGTTTTAAAGACTAAATATAAAGCACCCAGAAGGCATATCAAAACATATCATAAATATAAACAATATATTTTGAAAATAGGCAAGCCCGGCTTATGACTTTCTATGAAGTTCCGCTACTGGTACACAAAAAATAGGCAGTTGAATTATTTAATAAGGAAAATCACAAAGAAAGTGATGGTAATTTCCTTGACACATGTTTTATTGATGTTTTACATTTAGTGCAAAGCAGTAAAATTAATATAAGATTTCATAATTTGTTTGAAACACATGAACGCGTACTAACGATGCGCAACGGAAATACTTTTTGATTTCGGAAATATGATAAACAGAAGCCTTGAAAAACGTAGTATAATATATTCAGATTTTGTGATACTTTTCACATACATAAAATAGCATATTGAAATAGGATATACTTATGTTTTAGTAGAGAAAAGGTGAATAATAAATTTCACCTCATTTGATTTCTTTGAAACATTATTACATTGACGTAATCATTATATTCGAGTAAATATATTTTTTTTTTGTTTGAATAACTAACTTTATGGTTATGCATTGTAATATAATTAAAATAGCGAAGAAGCGACACTGTATTTTATTTTATTTATTTTTTATCATATCATATTCATAAAATAATACATTTATTCAAAGTTGCTTTGACTGTTTAACTAGCGTAAGACTGTCAAAAAAATATATGAAATACAGTTTTCAATACATTGTTAAAAAATCATAAGAAAAGTTGTAGTAATGGGCGTATTAAAAAATATAGTAAAATATGTAGTAAAAGACATAGTAAAACACAATTATTATTTTTAAAGCATTAACTTTGTGGTCAAATATTTTATTTAATATTTATATATAACCACGTACCAACATTTCTATGTCTACCGGTTTTGAGACGTACCCGTCTCTTCGTCAGGACACCAATAAAACTCGTCTCAAAACCGGTAGACATAGAAAAGTCAGTAAGTGGTTAAATACAAATATTTAACAACATATTTGAAAAACATATTAGAAAACTCAGTAAAATACGTAGTTCAAACAAAATACATAGTAAAATACATACACGGCAAAAAACATAGTAAAATATGTAGTGAAAACAAACGCAAAAATAGTTAAATGTTAAATAAAAAAATATGTATGTATTAACATATAGTGGCAATGCGTGAGCTGGTTCTCGACAGGAGGTATATTAAATTTTGTAAATGTCACAGCGCAAATGGATGCGAGGAAATGGAGTGAATGGACTGTCCTTTTTTGTTGATTTTTTTATTTTCTCCGAGCTTAGCTGAGGCGGCGATACGGCGGAGCGAGCGGTATCTTAAACGGCAAAACTCCAAACCAAACATGCACTTTAATCGCGGTCAAATCGGACACTGACCCCAGGTGGCAAAATAATCAACTCAATAGTTATTAGAATTTTAAAGGTGCAAAAGGGGCAGGATTCAAGTAGGCGAGAGAAAAGGAGACAGGTATAGGAATTTATTTACGCTGTGACACATTTTCAATCGGCCTAACCATACAGTAAAAATCATATTTAAAATTACACTGTAAAAACAGAGTAAAACTGAAGCGTGAGACTTTACCTTGCGCATAAAACAAATCGGCGGTCCCTGCATATATTGTATTGCAATATACACTTTTTTGGCATGTCTACATTATGTAATAGCTTCTTAAAAAATATTCAATAAATATAAATGTACCAACATGTAGAACAAGACAAAATAATATTGTTTATTTTATTGTCAACCTTCTCAAACCTATATCTATACACTATCTTTTTCACTCACCTATATCGCGCATACAGAGACTAGAGAATTAATGTACCTCTCATATTGACATTTTTAACTCGAGTCTCTGAGAATTCAAATCATCTCTACTGGGTGGCCGGAAAAGTGACGTCCAAAGGAAAAATGTAGATGCCTCGTGTTAAGGGGTATTCGAATCACCCCCAGGTATGTTCCGCGATATTGCATAGTTTTCGAATTATGATTTTTTTAATTGTTTTTTTTTAAATTTGTGGATCGTTTTTTTGATTGTTTTTTTTGTTTCTTGTTTTATTTAAATTATATTTTTACGCATTAAATAATCAGATTCGTAACATTAATGAATGAAACCTACAAAAGTTTTGACCGAAAATTGAGAATTTACGTTCGAGCGAGTCAGACTTGAATTTTCAATTTCAAATAAAAGATCTAAAAAGGCATTTTTTTGTTTTTGAATAACTTGTAAAATTGCTCTAGACTCTTAGCTTTTATAATAATACAAAAATATTGACTAAATGTGCTATTATTTGCTGAAATCAGCCTTCAAAATACTGAGGTGGAAAATTCCTCAGAAAGTAAAAAAAAAAAAACTTTTTTATCATCCCAGAGGCTAATGATGATAGAAAGTGTGAAAACTAACAACAAATATCTAAACAGCTTTGATAGGAAAAAACTTTTTTTTTAATTATTTTTTAAATTATTCATGTTTTTTAAAACTGAGTTGATAAAACACAGTTGATTGTAATAAACATAAATTTATTTACAAAAGGTTTTCAAAATAACGGCCTCCTATAGAAATACACATCTTACACCTTAGCAAGAATTTTTCTTTTAATTGTCTAAAAACTTCTCTGTTACACTTTTACCAAACGTTCGGCTTTTTAAATTTGTCCGAAAACATTCCGCAGAAAATATTCATTATTAAATATTAAATATCCAAATCTTAGCTATCTTGCATTTTTTGTTAGTTTACACACTTTCTATCATAGTTAGCCTTAGTAATGATAAAAAATTCAAAAAATATATTTTTTTAATCAAATGACGATCTTAGGAATTTTCCGCCTCAGTATCTTTGAAGGCTGATTTCAGCAAATAGCTGAGAGTCTAAAGCAGTTTTTATAGTTATTTAAAAACAAAAAAAATCTCCGGCTACCTGTATATAAATATTTTAACAAACGATTTGTTTAAGTTACTTATGCTAACGAACTACTGTTAACTTATTTTATAAACATAATATACCAAATTTTTTATATGCTGAAATATATTTATTTGATTTTTCATGTTATATAGTATGTCGGGGTAATATGGCAACAAAAAAGAATTGGGATTTTTTAAATATACTGTTATATATTTGAGGGCATTGGACGCAAAGATAGCAACCTCTAAAAAAATTTTGTTTTTAGTTATGATGTCATTCTGTAGTTTATCAACTTTTTTTTAATAAAAATCATGAGTTGAGTTGCAAATGTAGTTTAAAATTATACTTCTGGTGGTTTTAAAATAGTGTTTGGAAGCATAGCAATATCCATCAGCCATTATATTCGACCAATGACAGGCTTGATATTTCTTCAAAATGGCCGTGCCATACAATAATTAAGAAAGTTTTTTCAATTCGTGTTTCCATTAAAGCTAATTTATTAGTGTCTTAAAGTTTAAATTCAGTGAAAATAACATTTCTAACATAAATACCCTCTTTGGCATTAGTGTAGCAGTTTTTGTTATTTTTCTCGAAAACACCAAAAAAGGAGTTTGCTATCTAAATGTTATATAATAAGTCAAGGTAATATAGCAACAAAAAAAGAATTGTTTTTTTTTTAAACTGATATATGTATTTATTTGATTTTCCATGTTATTCAGTAAGTCGGGGTAATATGGTATTAAAAAAAAGTTATTTTTTTTATGTACTGAAATATATTTATTTCATATTCCATATTATGTAGTAAGTCAGGGTAAAATGGCCACAAAAAAAGAATTGGGATTTTTTTGTAATGATATATATATTAATTTGATTTTCCATGTTATGAAGTAAGTAAATGGCAACAAAAAAAGAATTGGAATTTTTCGTACGTGGAAAAAGAAATATTATGAGAAAATAATTTGTTTATCAATTAAGCACGACTAACCATTAAAAAGTAAAAATAAATAAACAAAAACATTCATAATTGATGAAAGAAAAACACAGTTGAAATGCGATACTACCCCATTATGGCTCACAATGGTATTAATGCACAGCTAAAATTAAAGGCGTACACTTCTCACAAAAGTTTATTGCACATACACAAATAGTTTTTCCTCATTTTCTTCCCTTACGACCAAGAGGATTTTCTCCAAATTAATATCGTTTATGCACCGCATAAAACTGCATCTAGGTACGTTGAAACATCTAGAGATCTCAGGAAAAGAGCCTTTTTCTGCATAATATCTTCTACCGCTTTCTGCAGTGCTACCATCGTCCATTGTACTCAAAAATATTTCATTTTTAACCATTGAGGCATTAAAAAAAAAGCTCGTTAGCATAAAACCCCAACTTACTGTGGCCTATAACCCCAAATAGCCTCCGCGTGACACTATAAGCGTTAAAACAAAACACATGCAAAATGGCATCACAAACAAACACAGAATTGCGAGTCATGGACCTCATTTTCCAAATTTATTCTGAAAAATTCATCTACAGCGGCTATTTTCGATAGAGTAACTATCACAAATATAGTTTTAAGAAACTTGTAGTGAATAAATTTTAAGGCATACCTAGGGTTTTCAGCTGTAATTTAATAACTATTTCGCTGGGATCGCCATGCGGTCCGTTATCCATAAGTACTGTCAATGGTGAAAAAAGTGGTGATGAGCGCTTTTGCAACGCCATCAGTGCATAAACTAAGAATTTTTAACACAATTTATTTAGATTTTTAAATAATCTACCCCATTATAATCTTACGGGTTATTTATTCATTAAAAAACACGGCACGTAGTGCCTTTTACTATACAAAAATACATGTTCGTAGAAATAACCATTTCAAATAATATACAGTAGGTTAACAAAAAAAAGAGTATGAAAAAGTTTATATCTATACATTACAACACACTGGTTTCATACAATAAATACGCTAACATATTGTGCAAAAAATTAAATTATTATGGGTATATAAAAATTAAAAGGTAGAAAAATGTTTTTAAAAAAGGTTAAGTAGTTATACTTTTGATAATCAATCAACATTGAACAAAAAAATACAAAATATGATTACACCAAATAAAAGAGAAAACACATTTTTTTCTTATTGTTACAGTAACAATCTAAAAAATATAAAATATGTATACACAAAAACATAAAAAAATTAGAATAAAAGTAAACTGTAAGCAAAAAAATATTTTATATGTATTATGGATACATAACAAAAACCTAAGAAATGCAAGTTAACGTTCACCATTTTTGAGAAAATTCAATTGAGTTGATTTAAATAATAATCATCATTCTCTTTCCGCATCTAATGATGCATTAGTACACCAATCGCTGAGTACTTTGATAATTTTTGTAACATTAAGGTAAGATGATCAATCTTACGCTTCAGAGACTATGAAATATTCTGGTATGAAAACACGCTTTTCAAATAAAACCGAATCGAAACCGAGACCTCTCGCATGATAAGCAAACGCGCTGACCATTTCACCACAAGGCCGATTTATATAAATTATACTTTAAAAAATCAGCAATGTCAGAAAAACATAGTGTAAAAAAAAAAAAAAATATTAAGCTTTGTTTTTGCTCTCTTGTAAACCTCGCAAAATGCAGATTCGATAGTATACGTAGGGATTGTCGAAATAATGATCGCTTGATACTCTGATGTAATGCCCTGCGCACCATCATATGCGGATAAGAGAATGATAACGACAATAAGATTATATTATTTTAATCAAAAGCCCAATCGATACAAACATGCACTGGATTAATCTAGAAAATTTTAAAATAGAACTTTATCTAAATTAATTGGCTAATAAGTAATATTATTTTTTTTGGTTAAATCCAATTTACCTTTAGATTTACAGAAAAGGGCATTTGAACTTATACTAAAGCCTTGTAAATTAATTAAAAATATTATAATAGTAGCCATTTAACTAAAGAAATTGTATTATATGAGATATCTTCTTTATAAATTTATTAGGAAAATTGTTTCATTTAAATTCGGAACTTATTAAAAGATTTATTTTCAAATCATTCTTTAGATCAATTGTCCGGGTTGACTTGTAATTCTAAGCATTTGTGGGAGACAAATTGAAAAGGCTAAAGTATCAATTTAATTAAAACATTAACCTCGTTTTCAAACGAAACATTAATGAAATACATATGAAATAAAATTGTTTTGCGTTGACGACAACCATTCACAAAATTATCATTTTATTTATTTAATACTTCGAACACAAAAGTAAGCACTTTAGCGGGCTAATCGCTGAAAACTATATCTTCTAGTCAACCAAAAAACGGAAAAGAAATTTGTAAAATTTTATAACAAAAATTAATTATTCATTAAAATACACATAAATAATTTCAAATGACGGCTGATTCTTGGTGGGCAGATAATGGACATATAAAAATATATATTTTTATAAACTTAAGTAATTCAAAATAATTATACTATAAACATAAGGTGTGACGAATGTGGAATCAGATAATTAGTTCGGAAGGAGACGAAAAGAGGATCCAGGAAAAAAATACACATGTATTATATATATATATATATTTCTTCGTGTATATATACAAAGAGGGGTAAGGTTTCTAAGGATCCTTTTAAATGCCAGTTGTGTAAAAAAATAAAAATAATGGTGTTTTCGTAAAAATGGACACCAAGTTGCGTGAAAAAAAGAAGAAACGACAAATGATTTGGTCGATTTCGACGAGAACGCAAGAATTCTTAATTAACTCTTTCATCTGTTGATGTTTGTTGAAGAATTGAAGGAATATATATGTTCAAATATGGGTAGAATGGTGAATGTTCTACAGTGTGTAAAGTGGCCACTTAAACCAGCTATTGACAGACCATAAGCCCTGTAGATGTCTAGACTTCTATATTACCTTCTCTTAAATGTTCTTCATCTCTGTTGTAATATGTTAATAAAAACAGCTCCACAGGGAGTTGAATCTAGTCCTTGCCTACAAAAAATAGGACAAACTCAAACTATGGTTGATTAAATAATATTGCGTTTGGACCTGAAGCGTAAGACTAATCACCCTACATTCTTGTAACATATAGTCAAGTTACGCTGCATTCAGTGTACCGATGAGGAACTTCAGCACTACAGGAAATCGGATACAAAAATGTTTTCTTTCGCGCGGTAAAAATTAGAGCATTTAATTATCTTGTAAATGTACAAAAAAATAATTTCGACGACGTCACCAGTTCATTTGAATCAACCAATGATAAGAGAGTTGTGGAAAATTTTCGGATTACTTACCGTCAATGGACCAATCGTCAGAACTTACCGAGAAGAAGCGGAAGAGAATTTGAGAACACGCGAAGTAATTTCAGAAATACAAAACTTTAAAAAATCATTGCGCTAATACATATATATTTTTTTTAATGCTTCAGTTTATTAGTTTATAAACACATAAAAAAATCAATGAACTTTCTCATTGGATAAAGGGATGATGTTATGGTGTGGAAATTTACAAAATCGAATTTACAATGTTACACCGTAAACCAAGTGATCACACAAGCCAGCCGATAAAGGTAACAATTTTGTTAACACCTGGGCTTCTATATTCCCATTACAAAAGCTTTCTTTGTCTCTGTTAAAATCTATGAATCATCGAATGTTAATGAACGCTTAATTCGTTGAATTAAATTTACATAAATTTGGAATAAATTTTCATCCCTTCGCTAGAATTCGCTTTTGATTACTGTACTTAGTTACTTTATGTACGGAAAGATAATCTTAGTTAAATTTTATGATTAATTTTATCGAGATTACAATTCTCAAATATTCGGTAAATATAAACTTTTCAGAGATCTAAAAAGGGACTGATTAATATCGAAACAAATAAAATGTTTTCATCTTAAAACCAAAAACTTACTTAGTTTACTTATTTTATTACGAAAGTGGTTAGAAGACTGTCTCTACACTGATTTAATATTTATGTTTAACTTTAATTATGAAAATTCACTATTTTTATCATTCGTTTGTAAAATTTATGTCGTTTCTTTTTCTTTTACCTTTGCCTTTTTTATTTATTTTTCACTTCTTTATTTTCAATTTTTTTATTTATTTACTTTGTAAATTTTTGATATCTACTACAAAGGTAGTTTGAAAGTACTTCTCACTTTCTTTCTTACAGTTTTAGATCTTAATCTCAATAGGAACTCTCAACAATGTTTCAGTATATCCAAATGCTTGCAGACTGGCTGGATTTTCTCCCTAGGGAGTTGTTACTATTTAAATCCATTTCAACAGAGAGGGAAAACATTTTTGAGAAGGAAAAAGTCATTGGCTGGTTTAAGTAGCCATTTTACACACTGTGTAACATTCACCATTCTGCCCATGTTTGAACATCAACATTTCCTCAACTCTTCCATCTGTTGACTTTTGTGAAGTAAAAGAGCTGAAACCTTTATCACGTGGGTGAGATTCATCCTACTGAACCAAATCACCTACTTGGCAACGCCTGAAAACAATTATCTAATTTTTATACTTCTTCTTTTACCAGGTAGTTAATTCGACAACGTTTGAGTATGTCCAAATGCTTGCAGACTGGTTGGAACTCTCAATTTGAATAAATTAAAATAAAATTTTGTTCTAAATGTTATTAAATATTTGTAAATAACCACTTATCAACTTTTCTATGTCTACGGGTTTCGAGACCGTCGTACCCGTCTTTTCGTCATAACACCAATTAAACTAACATGCAAAACCCACTATAAACCTTGACCATAGTTGTTGTTGGGAAGTGGTTTTACACAAATATTGAAAAACATTTTTTTTAATGTTTGATCACAAAGTTAATGCTTTAAATATTAATTAAAAAAATTGCTTGTTTTTTTACATTTTTTATCTTGTTTTAGTTGTTTTTACAAGCGCTCACCATTGTTTATTTCTAAAAGTGAAAACCATAACCAGTGTATATATTTATACTTTGATTTCACTTATTTTTACAGTATGAAATTTTAAATTACTTTTTTTTATATTTATTTATTTAATTTTACAATACGCCTAAAGGGCATTTACAAAAAAATATACAAGTATGTACAAAACATAGCAAGTAGTAATTTTAAAATTAAACAACGCTTTTTTGTATACATTTAAAAACAATAAAAAGCAGATACTGATTACACGAAATAAAAAGAAAAACACAATATAATAATACAATAACACAAATTAAAAGAGACTGCTGCTTTTGCTCGGGTTCTAAACTTGAAAAAAATACTTCCAATTTACATTCTGATTCGCTCGAGCGCGTCCAGAAGAAATGTCTAAATATATTGAAAATGTTTTTTAAATTGACCTAAATTTAAATTTACTGTCTTATATTTCACTTAAAGATTCTTCTCATTGTTTCTTTGAATCCCTTA
Organism: Micrasema longulum; assembly: GCF_059751315.1. Classification (NCBI taxonomy): domain Eukaryota; kingdom Metazoa; phylum Arthropoda; class Insecta; order Trichoptera; family Brachycentridae; genus Micrasema; species Micrasema longulum. The sequence goes on along the minus strand of NW_028277469.1, from coordinate 382,312 downwards.
AAATAAATATGTGTTTATGTTTTTCCTTTTTTATAAAAAAAAATGTTATTACTATTTTATTTTATTTTTACATCTGAGCATGTTTTTCATTCTTTATTTCCATTCTTAATTTTTAATTACTCTTACAAATTTTCTTCATTTTTAATATTATTTCCATTTGTAAATACTCACTACAAACTACAAACCTTAAAATATATTTTTTTCACTTAAATTTTAATTTTTAAACAACTTTCATTTATGTTTTCTTTTTCCTTCTCTTTTTTATACTTTCATAATTAACCTTACATTTAATTGCTTTTTAATATGGAAACTTCACTGGTCCATTAGAATTAAGTCCAATTGTGTAAAATATTAAACTTTGTAACTGTACTGTATGTTTCCTGAATAAAAGAAAATAAAAAAAATAAAAAAATATTAATTTTAAACTACATATTCCAGCTGCTTCATTTAATTATAATTAATTATTATCTTCAGAAAATCTTTTTAAATTTTCTAATAAGAAAAATCTTTACTGACCTAATATTACTTTATAAAGTGATCAATTCATTAATTGACTGTCCTGATTTGCTGGAGTTGGTGTGTTTCCGTGTACCTGGTCGACTTCCCGCCACAGATCTCCTTTTTGTTCTGCAAGTTCTAGGACCAACTTTCACATGCACTCGCCTATCCCTACGCTCCACAGATATGGCAATCAGTATGAGGACAAGGCTGATATATTTAGATCTGGACTTGAAAGTTATAAAACGAGTCTGTTTTTTTTTCTCGCAATATTATTCTTAAACTTTTCTTTATATTTAAAAATGTTTTTTTTTTGTTTTTTTATATTTATGTATTTATTTCGTAAACATTATTGGCTGCTTATGTGTATTTACTTATTTGTTACAATTATTATGCAATTTTATCATTTTTTGTTATGTATTTCTTTATGTTTTTTTTCATATTTATGTTCTATATTCCTGTTGTTTTACTGTAGAATGTTTTATTATTTAAACGTTCTACTGAATGTGCTCTATAATTTTTAGGTTATTTTTTAAAATACAAATCTTGTATAATTTTTAGGTTTAATTTATTTTTATAAATTTTGGGTAAAAGGAAATTTGTGTTTAACAAAAAAAAAAGTATTAAGCTAAATATGTTAGTATTACAAATTTTTGTAAAAGGCAGATTTACCGTTTATGTTAATAAAATAAAATAAAAATAATATACATGTGAAATAAATATATAAATTTGTTTTAATAGTTTTTAAGGAATTAGGGAGATTATTGTATTTTTTGATTCCTTTAAAATAAAACACAAATTGTTATAAAATAACATAAAGTAATAAAATTAATTATTCTATTTTATGTTTGTTTTATTGGCGTCGAAACGTGGACACTCACCCAAGCCACTTTAAGAAATATCGAAGCCTTTAAAATGTGGTGCTATAGGAGAATCTGAGAGGACGGAGTCTGAAACGATGACGTTCTAAGACGAATGAAAAAAGATAAAGGGGTACTGAAGATCATAAAGAAAACAAAACGCACTTTGGGCGTGTGATGAAAGACGAAAAGTATAACATTTTACAAGCCACTCTACAGGGAAGGATTGACGGAAGACGCAGAGCAGGTAGAAGGCGCATCTCTTAGCTAAGGAACTTGCGTGACTGGTTATATATATATATATATATATAGTTGGATAATTTATATAGCGCCATTTTTGTGAAAATCACCTCAAGGGCGCTGTACAATTAATAAATATCTCAGTACGTCTTGCAGCTACAGAGCGCATGGACGGTTGGGATTCTAGTTCCTCGTTTTCAATTAAGATCAATAAAAAATTATAACAGATAGGAGCTAGATTACAGGACGTCTTGCAGCTACAGAGCGCATAGACAGTTAGAAATTTAGCCCCCATTTACACATTTTAAAAATTGACAAATAAATTTAGTGTATTAATGATACTAAAAAAAATAAAAATAATAGTAAAAATAAAAATAATAGATAACCAATCATCGTGCAGCTACAAAGCGCATGGACGAGTGGAATTCCAGCAAAGTTAGAATGATATCAATAAATTTATAAAAAATAGAGCATAGTAGTAAGTTTGTCAAGTGTTCATGCCAAGAACTAAGCAATAAAAAACTAAATAAATAAAGCACTGTATCAACTCCATGGGTAACAAAGGGAGATAGATGTCCGAAGAGAATCTTTTGTAGACAGTAGGTAGATATCGTCACCATGTGGTCCACTAGGCTGCTGGAGAATTTCTGGAAACGCACGTGTGTAGACTGGTGGTTCCATCGCAGCACTCAGTCCTTGATCAGGGCAGTTGCCAACTAAGTGAGAATTACTGCGGTGATTTCTAACCTCTGACGGGAAGGGGGAAGACAAGAAGAAGAAGAGTTTATGTTTCAAACCTATGTGACCAAACTATTTATGAACGTAGGGAATTTATATTCAATCAATTTATTTCCAGATAATGTTCTATAAATAGGTGTCTCTTATCTTGATATCTGAAACCACAATCAATATGCTTTGATAAAACGATTTCAAAATAAACAATCTAAAACAATTACGAAAGTCTCCTGAAAATACGAGTTATGAAAAACGGCCTAGCGACGAGGTAATGACTCAATGGTTACTTTATTACGTCTATTAAAATATTTTTTAATCAGCAACGCGTATAACCAATGATTATTATAAACATTTATTTGCTTACATTCTATAATTCCACATGTCCATCCGCATCCAATTGTGCATTGGTACATCTGGTTTAAATAGCGACGATATTTTATTGATGAGGGTTTTAAAAATAATGATTTAGTTTTTCCCTTTTTTGATTTATCAAAAAAATTCAATTTGAGACCCTTTTTTGTCTTTGATTTTAAAAGAACATGCAAATCGTTTTGTGGTGTTATAAAAATATATTTTTTTATTCTAGCTTAATTGGGCGGCAGGGGCGAATCGTGTATATAAGTGATTATGCGCAGCTTACTATTTTATTTGACTATCCATAATAATGATTTACGGTAACTTTATTCACAGAAAAACAAACAAATTATTACTATTTCCTATAAATCAATGCCACCGTTTGTACTTTTCTCTAATTTGAAATTAAAATATTGATAAAGCGCCCCCAGCGCACGGCAGAGCGCCAAGAAACTAGCCGATTGTTGCGCCTATTTATTAATTTGCTCATGAAAAAAAGATAAAGAGTTACGTAAAAGAAAATACCTAACCTTTAACGTACTGTGTAGAAAAAACTCCCTTGAGTCCATTAAGATATAATATATAAATCGCACTTCATACAAATCAGAGCTAAAAACTCGTCCCCAACGAAAAAAAATGACTTGCGTAGGAAACAAGTGTCGTCACGTCATATTACATCGACTTTGACATGCAAAACACGTAGTACAGTAAAAAGCACGGACTGTTTACATCGGTCTTCTGTAAGTTCTCGGAATGCTCGCAACATACTAAATTCCGTTCAATCAAACATATGCCAATTGGCCGCAGGTTGGGGGAGCATATTTCGAACGCTTTTGCTTACTCTAGTTATATATCTCAATGCTCGAGTCTCTGTGTGGTACCCTGAGATCACCTTATGTTAATTGTCGACAACCCGAGGTAAGGAAATGATCGCCTGATAATCACTTTTGTTCCAAGTTGTTAAAATTACATGTGGGTCTTGCTTAGTGATTTAATTAGATTATGTCTTACATTAGAGTTGGATTTCATCTTTATCTGTTTTTTAGATAGATTACATATTTCTCTTAAATAAATATTTCATATATTTGTCTCATGGTACTCGATATTGTGTCATTTTTGGAGATCCTAATAGACAAAATGTTAAATTAAAAGTTGAGTTTAGGTTTACTTGAAAATTACAGAAAAATCGTCGTTACAATCGTAGTAGTTGCCGAAATAATTATTTATTAATGGCAATTTGCAAGGCAGAATAGTGGTTAAAACGCCAAATCTGTCTAGAAATCGCTTGTGTGTTAAAGAAATAAGACTTTTCGTAAGTTTTTTTTTACCCGACGAGAAGATTATTCTTCCGCCAACTTATTTTAAATGTTCGGGTGTGGGTTTAATTTTTTTTTAACTTAAAAATACGATTTTTTTTCCATAAAATGTGAGTTTTTTATAAATACACTTAAATGGTATGGTGACTCGGTATGGCAATGCAAAAAGAAAGTTAAATGCAGATTTGTAAAGATTATTCATATTCCAATTTATAAACATATTTATTTTATATTCAACTTATTTATTTTATATGAACTTCATTATTGATGTTTTAAAATAATCATACTAAATATTTACGTATTATATAGGCACATGCATAATCATAATCATTATAATATATGTGTGTATGTGAGTGCTTATTCTTATTGTTATTCTAAGAGATGGGGTTCAGTGCTATTTAAGCTCCCGACGTTACTGTTACCTGTGAATATCTATTGTGACAGATCCCTGTAAATAACGAGTACTTACATATATATATTTATTAATATTTATTTTTTACTTTTTTTTTTACAAATTTTTGAATTTGGATTTTAGGCCGGAGCGTTCTTAACAATCTAAAATTGTTTACATCGATCGATAAGGTGGTTGATAGGTTTCCTCATTAAGGTTTTAAAAAAACAGATATTATTTGATAATCATTGTTCAATCAGTCCACTTATATTCACTACACACTCTCGCATACAAACAATACTCACATACCCATACACATATACACACACCCTCACACACCCTAAATATATAAACTTCCCCTCACTAACATGTACAATAATAAAACGGATACACTTATTTTTTTGTGACTAAAACTAATATTTAGAGTAAAAGTTATTATTTTCTATTAAAAGTTAAACTCATAATGTAATTAAGACACATTTAATGTTTGTATTTCTACCGACATATTGTCACCATTGTATTAATTCTATAATGCGTTTTGTTTTAATAAGAAAATAAAAATAAAAAAAGAATAAAAAATAAACAAAAAATGAATTTCATCTCCCAAAGGTTTTATAAAACCCTGGCCTTAAAGTTAAAATTTAATATTACGGATTAAATTATGGTAAATACTTATAATTATCAGTCACAATTTAAAAGAAATCATGATTTCTAAATAATTTTTGTTCCTCAATTTTTTTCTACAGAAACCGAATGAGTTCATATTGAAATTTGAGTTAGAGTAATAAAAATTGTGGGATTTTCTAAAACGGTTTATAAGAATGCATTGTGGAATTTTGTCCTGTATTTTATGTCAACAATTCCCAGAAACTAAAAACCATCCATTTTGATCATTTGGCGTGCGGTTCAGATATAAGTAATTAGTTTTTAACTAAGCGGACAAGATAATTCACAAGGAAAACATTATAATATTTGAATAAAAAAAGCTTAATAGTTATGCATTTATTAAAAAAAAAACAAATATGCCATTATTGCTCCCAGAATTATGTGTAATTAGGAGTAAAAGTTAGTACCTAATCGAACGACCGATCTACAGAATTACATATTTTTTCCTAAAATACCTATAAAATAAAACACATTTATATCACTGGAACGGGCGGGTCAATAAACAGTAAATTTAGTGATTTTACTTCGTGGATAAACGGGATAATAGTACTAGAGAAACGTTCAACTATAAACTACATTGTAAGTGAAAGTTTTATAATTTGCGTAGTAGTTTAAAAGTGTCGGGTTTCCGAGTTTAGTTTCAAACTCGTACGTTTAGATTATAGACTAGCGCAACGGACAAATAAAGCATTTAAACTGAATTAGTGGTTAGCTTACTATATAATTTATAATACATTTTGCTCTACTAACTTATTTCAAATAACATTTGTGTACATATTCACCAATCTATTATGGATTTTTCGGCAGTTTCCTTGTTCAGCCATATAATTAACAACACCAAAACATAAAGTAACTCTCGATTCCCGGTGAGAACACAAAAAAAAAGTGATTTTTCTCAAGCCTGGGTATTCTGTGCCCCTAGCCTGTTGTGGTGCAAAAAAAGAATGATGATTACATATAATGCCAAACGAAATTGAGAAATAACAATTTAAATACAAGAAAAAAACATAAAATACTTTGAATTGTAGTACATATGCTACAATATTAAAATGTAAAAATAACAATTAAATTGAAAATAACATTCCAAATAATAAACCAACATTTATTTATTTATTAAGGAAATCATACAGTCTTTATATAAAACAAGGTACAAAAGAACAATAAAAGAAAAAGTAAGACCAATTACAGATTCCACACTAATTTATTATGGATGCAGGAGGAGAGGGGAAAAATAATTGAATTCTAAAAAAGTAAAAAATGAATATTAAATGAAAAGCACACAAAAGTGAGAAGACATTGTATAGCTCCAACTCTACTTTCCTCCCTCTCTCTCTGCTTCCATGAACATTTATACTTATTTATTTGTAAAAATTCACAACCAACAATAATGCATTAGATGCAATTTAGTTCTTACTTATAAAATTATATTATTTAGAATACAAACAGATGTATATGTTAAATGCTCATTTATTTATTTATACTTTAACAGTGAATGTATTCTTTTTTTTATACAGGATAATGTTCCCTTACTGGGGTGTCCCGTGCCGAGGGAAACATTTTACAATAAGTAAAACATGCTTTAAATTAGTTATTTAACAAAGTTAACATAATAATAAAATTAAAACGTCATGAATCTAATTATCATTAACACAATAAGCCATATAAACTAAAATAATACAATAACCATAGAGACTATAAAAAAAAAATAGTAGGGCCTGCCATCCAAAAACATGTATTTACTTACTATAATAAAATAAAGCGACGGTTTAAACTGTATTAAAATTGAAATAATAAGTAATTACAAGAAATAGGGACAAAACGAGAAGATAGTGAGAAGAAAAAGAAGAAATGTGATGGAGGAGTGTTGGAAGATGAATGAAGGAAAGTAGGAGTGCAAACATTGTATTTGATTTGATGACGAGAAATAAAGATATAAACCATATTGAACCATTAGAAACAGTTCAAAAATTTTTCTTAAAAAATAATGCTTCACAAACGCACTTTTCCATCTTTTCAATTGTTTTAAGAAGCTAAACTTTTGGAAATAAGACAAATATATGGTTTTCAATGATTCAAAAATAAATTTGGGTTAAATTTGTTTACTAGTAATTAAAATAGATTAAGTCTAAGAAGGAATCGTGTGCTAGAAATACCACGTTGTAAAACGAAGCTAGCACATAGCATATGTTGATAATCCCAAACTTTCAAAATTTTCCTTCTTTTTAAAAACACGCACTTTCCTGGATTCAAACTAAAGATATTAACTCTTTTTTTCTATGATAAATATTATACCAGTCTATTTATTATGGGAGCAAAAATTCATTACCATTTCTTGGATACCCACGAACAGGGCATGCCTTTGTGGGATTTTTTTGTTTACTATTTTTACTGTTAATATGTATTTCATTGCTATGTAATTATCCTTTATTTTTTAAATACTCTGTTTTACCTCTTATGTATGGTGTAAAAAAAACAAAAAATAATAAAATAGGGCAAAAAAAGACAAAACGTCTATTCTTAGTTATTCTGAATCAATCTTGTTAGTTTTCTTCTGTATTTGGAGACGTTTGTAACTATTGGTGTATGACCATGTTCTGACTTTCTATATCTACCGGTTTCGAGACGTACCCGTCTTTTCGTCAGGACACTTACATATTTTTAAAAACAAAATATTTGCAGGCAATTTTCAACGAGTGTTGAGAGTAAATAACTCACGATTTGAAAATCACAATCATGTTTGTGTAGAGCGGGGTTCGAACCTCGGACCTCTTATCCGCGAGTCCGCGACACTAGCCACGGGACGACAACATGATTTGTATAACTACATTACAATATACGAAAGTAAACCGACTCTAATGGATGTTTTCTGTAAATAATCACGTAGAAAATATAAACTAATGTTTGTCAATATAAGTATAAAACTACTTGACTTTTTGTGTACCGGTATCGACACGTACCCGTCTCTTCGTCAGAACACTCATTATGCCAACATGCTTATACTAAAATACACCTTCATTTTCACCATTTGATTAAAAAATTAACCAATCGTGTAACTTTCAACCTCCTAGCCCCCCATCTTCCTAACCCACACACATTGTGCAACATATCTAATTTTAGTGCATGTTTGGACATGGTGGTGTTTGCATCTCCTTTAACTCTTCATGTACTTTATGTATTTTTTCGTAAATAATATGGATAATACGGTGATGGTAAAGGTGAAAGTGCATTTTAGTATTTGCATGTTGGCGTAGTGAGTGTCCTGACGAAGAGACGGGTACGTCTTGAAAGCGGTAGACATAAAAAGTCGGTAATTGTTTATTTACGAATATTTACTTACGTTTATTAAAATATACAACCAGAGAGTTTATGCTTTGAGCATAAATAATATTAATTAAGAAATTTTATAAATTTTACTAAATTAATTCATATGCGAGCAGTATAGTGGAGGAGAGATATAACGGTATAATTAAGTATTTGGTGAGATTCTAGGGTTTGGTGACGCCACGTCACAAGCTGAAATTGGATAAGGGATGAAATTGGAATCGTTGGAGATGTCATCTCCAACACTCAGAATATTTTTGCGAGCACGCTAAAGTATTAATAACCTGCTTTGAAGAGCCGCTTCTATACTTAAGTTTTTAAACAAAGTTTGAAAAAGACTGTGCACTACCAATTTGTCCTTAATTTCAAGAATTATAATGTCCCCTTTTTAATAAGATTATTATTTAATTGACAAAAAACGATAGTAAAAAACAAAGAAAAAGTTTTAAAAAAATATTAAAATGCACCAAAAATAAAGTCAAGGGGGATAGATGAGGTCATTTTGGAATTTTGTTTTTCATAAAGTGTATTTGAGTAAAAAATAAGTATTCGGATTTTTATCATTTACCTAAACACTTACATTTTTAGAGCAGTTTTTACTGAGCTGTAAATTTTAACACGATTAGAAAATGGGAATCAAGTAGTGGTAGAGTGGTGTTCAAATTTAGAGAAACACAAAATACTTTAATTAATTTAAATGTTAGATATCGTAGAAAGAAGAGAAATACAAAAATGGTAGTGGACAACTAGTATGGCGAGACAATAAGTTGATGGGGGATCTCCCGAATACTCTAGCCCACTAACCTTATATTTGAGTAACGGTGTAATTAACCCTTTGCCTGTCAGACTACGAAACATGACACCAATATTTATTTTGTATAACAAATTACCTTAAATAGTAAACTTATTTTTCAGGCTACCAAATAGTAAAAACAGTTTTTAAATTAACTTACGCGGAACAGCTACTGCACATAGTAACAGTGTGTTTGACACAAATGGCTCTTTCGGAGTTCTTGCAGAAGTATTTTGTCATGCGACGTTTTATGGCAGTTACATGAACAGTAATTATAACGTTAATAATAACAATAAAAATGAAACGAAAATATGCTTAAGACAGATAAAACAGTGACGATATTGCGATCTATCTTAATCTAATTAGCATGCATCTACAATCAATGCGTGTGAGTGTCTAATTGAATTATTTAGAATGGCGTTAGAAGTGGGCTGGGCAGCGGACGAGGGGAACTTACCGAAAAGCAAAAGCGCGGGGTGCCCGTAGTCTATTTTACGAATGGTTAATTATCTAGGGTTAATTTTTTAAATATTTTTTATATGGGAGTTGCTTTATTATTTACCTTGTTATAATATACAAAGGTTTATTTATAAAAAGGTGGATTTTTCTGCAATCAAATTTCTTTAAACTTATCTAAACTGTTAGGATCAGGAGGGATATACTTATGTGGACCAATCGGGAACTTCTCAGCATTTGCTCATGTGGAGAGAAAACCACTTAAAGCTCTTCAGGAGAAGCCGGCCTGTTAGCAGTAGTCAACAGGCCTTCAGTTCCACTAGAGGAGTGTTCGGCATTTTCTTCCCTACTTTGGTTTATTTTACCAATTGCCTGCACTATATTGACCATGTATGATACTACCTCTCGTGTGAGTTCTTTATTACCTATCACCGATGGGATGTTGCGTAGATCCTCACCCAGGCTTCTGCATCGTGCCTCCAGCTGTTGCCTTTGAAAGCTGGAAAAGGGGCAATGCATCAACAGGTGAGGGACATCTTGAGGAATTTCATCGTAGCATGGGCAGCTGTCTATCTCGGAGAGCTTGAAGCGATGCACGTAGCTCATGAACCCACCATGACCCGTCAGTATCTGGGTGAGCTCGTAGCCAGCATTCTGTATTCTCCTGAAATCATAGGCATGGAAAATGGTAGGGAAAAACATTTTAGTAATACTTCCGGCAGTATCACTAAAATAACGATCGTTCCAGAGTTGAAGGGTCCTGCTTCTTATTTTACGGGGTTAAATTGGAGCCCTACGAAAATAAAAGGAAAAAGAAGAGACCACAGAGGATGTGGACTGATGAGATAGTTGAACTCGTGGGACGCGGGTGAAAACAGGTACCCATGACAGAGACATGAAAAAATTTAGAAGAGGCCAATAAGATGAAAAAGAAGGTATTAAATGTATCTGTGAATTGTAAAAAAATGCATGAAACATGACTTTTGTAAGTTTTTGTTGTTGGATTTATTATATATTTATTACATATAATCAGAGACGTAATACTCCATTTATGTATAATAAATTAAGTTTTACCAGTTAAGGGTATTTTATGGAGAAAAATTATTATTTATTTTAAAGAAACAAACAGTCGACAATGATATAGTAACATTTAAAAAAATACAGTTTAAAGACAAACCAGCAAAGTTTCTAAATAAGAATCATACATATTATTTAATTGTGTTACAACAAAAGGGTGTGTTTATGTGTATTTGTATGAGAGTAAGTGTAGATGTGTGTTTATAAGTATTAGTGTAGGAGTAAGTGTTCAGGTGTGTGTAAGAGTGAGCATTATTAAATAGTAAGTGGGATCATATCTCAGCCAGAAATAATGAGTTTTGATTTATTTTTAAATAAATTAAGGGTTTTGTAAAATATGTCAAATTATCCAACCGATGTTCAGCTCAGTATGTAAAAATAAATTAGAACCCAGCTATCTTACAAGATTTACATATGTTGATGGCCTAGTTATACCAAAATTTTAAAATAAATACGGACACTGTTCGTTGGATTATATTGTTCCAAAAATATTTAATATGTTGACACATGACATGAAAACATGTCATAATAAAAATAAAATTATGTTTTTATTACGAAAGTGGTTAGTAGACAGAACGTTCCTATATTGATTTATTATTTATGTACAACATTTTTTATCTCTCATTGAATACAGTTTTGTTTTTTTCTTAGGTTAACCTTTTCTTTTATTTCTTTCTTATTTTATTAACATTTTTCAAATTTTAATTTTAATAGATACTTTTAATTTTCTTATAATTTCTATTTTATTTTTTATCTTGTTTCGATTACATTTATGAGCACACGCTATTTATATATGCGTTAATATATATATTTTTTCCTATATTTAAAAATATATACAAGTAAATTGCTATTCATTAACTTTAATTGTATTATTTTATTCTATTTTCTTACTTTTAAAAAATATTTAAAAACAATAAAATAAGATAAAAATATTATTAAGAAGTTTTTTCTTCTTAATAATATTTTTCAAAGCATCAAAAACAAAATAATATATATTATTTTATATATATATATATATATATACATTTTCATATTTTGTTTTTTTTATAACGTGTATATTTTATTGAATAAAGACTCCATGAAAAAAATAAATAAAAAATTAAGGAATCTTAATAAAATATAAATCACGGGTTACTAGCGTGGGCGGGGTAGAAATTAAAAGGCCAAAAATGTTGAAAACCATAACACAATGGAAGTGATGGTTATATGAGTTACTTTACACAAAATTTAAAGTTAAAATATAATTCCCACAACCCTTAGATGGAAAAATTATAAGTGCTTACCTTTATTTATTTATTTATGTTTGGATAATTTATATAGAGCCGTTTTTGCGAAAATCACCTCATTCAATTAATTGGTCCATGTACAAAATTTCCTATTTTTATTCTAAATTTATTGCAACAAAGAAGAAAAACATTTTTGAGAAGGGAATACAAAAGTTTACACATTTACAGGGCTTACGACTTGTCATTGGCTGGTGTCTCACTGTGTAACATTCACCATTCAAAAACAGATAATTTCGTAAATGGACCAATTAGAGGTAAGCTCTTATAAGTTTCCATTTAACGGTTGTAGGAATTATATTCCAGCTTTGATCTTCACGGAAACGATTAGATTAGATTAGATTCACCACTTTGTAATGATCCAGCCCTGTCATGGGTTACCTACCTATGAGACCCTTTAATTACAATGTATAAGTATTAGTTGTCAAATTAATTGTGTCCGTTTTTTCCCAAATTTAAATAAGAATTTTTTATTGTAAATAATATAACTTTTAGATCAAAATTTGTTTCAACAGAGAGAGAAAAAAAATTGAGAAAGGAATTTGGAAGTCTAGGCATATTATTTATTTATTTACTAAATAGTAAATACTAACGCATATTGTTCATTATTAAATGGCAAACACATATCCTTTTAACGCATACAGGCAAAATTGAAACGAAATGCAAATTATAAAGAAAATTAAAGCTAGGCGAAATATTTTGTCCCGTTATTGGCTGGTTTAAGTAGCTATTTTAGACGCTGTGTAGCATTCACTATTCTGCTCATGTTTAAACATCCACATTTCCATTTTTGACCATTTAAATTAAAAAAGAATATGATCTCAAATCTGAACCACATTTCTTTTATTTTTTATTTATTGAAACTTTTTACAAAAGCATTTATTTGAATAATTATTTAATTCCCGCCAAACAGCAAAGGCAGTTTTTTTGCTTGGATTATTCTCTTGAAATATTTTCTTACCACATTATAACAATGTTTACATAAAAATAAAATGAAACTCAAATATATATCTATAAAATAAAAGTAAAATTAAATTAAATACAAGTAAATCAAGTCTTTTTTGATACCGAAATATATTAAAAATAATAAACGAACACTTTTTTTAACACTGTTTTTAATTGACGAAGCTCAACGTATCGCGTGTTTTTAAAGACATATTTTTTAAGAAAACTATTTTTTAAATTATGTATGAAAACATTTGTCCACAATATTTATGTTGATTTATCGATCGGGTTGTAGTCCCGTGGCTAGTATCTCGGACTCACGGCTCAAAGGTCTGTAGTTCGAATTCCACTCTACCCTAACTTGATTACCATTATTTAATAGTGATTTATTTACAACTCGTTAAGGTGGCCATCAAAATTAAATATTTGGGAAAACCATAAGACAGCAAATATATATATATTTTTTAAAAATACAGTTAATTTTTCTGAATCCATTTCGCATGTTTTTAAAGGTATTCGTATTATGTAATATTTCCATATTACAACTTTGTAACTCAAACAAGGAATGACTTAAGCATACATTATTAAAAACACAACATAATAAATTGAACCATTAGTTTATTCAAAGTAAATTTGTCATTTTATTAGAGAGGAGATATCTAAGGTGGTTGATGTTTCAAAAGCAAATTATTTCTTGAGCTTTTAATATAACTTTCATTCTAAAAGCATCAAGTCCGGTAAAAGTTAAAAGGATGAAACACGTTTAATGCTGTGGAAGATAAATTCAAAAGTAAAGTTAGACAAGTCGTTAGGTGATTAATTTTAAGATATAAAAATTATTTGAGTTTAAGAATTCTCATAAAATTGTTGATAGAGTTAACAAGGCAATTATTTTCTTTCGTTTTCATAATTAATTTACCTGCTTGGACAACGGTTGAGTTTTAATTAATCAAGAAACTGTTTTTGATTGCAAAATAATTGTTTTGAAGTAAAATGAGGTTAAAGAAAATACAATTCCGGAACAAATTTATTATTAGATATTTAAATCGAGAGTCATAAACTTATCGACGAAGCTATTTAGTTTATTTCAATAAATACACTATAATGCCGGCCTCGTGGTGAAATGGTCAGCGCATTTGCCTACCATGCAAGAGGTCTCGGGTTTGATTCCAAACATGGATGATATGAAATATTGATTTATAAGGGTGTTTTCACACTGGAATATTTCATAGACCCTGGATTGGTACCCGAAGCGTAAGACTGATCATATTACCTCTATGTTACAAACATGATCAAGATACTCTGCGATCGGTGAATCAATGTACTGCCATATGCACCATTAGATGCGGAAAAGGAATGATGATGATAATATCATAGGCACAACAAAATAAAATTGATACACGGAAATATGCTTGTAGTAAATGGGTCGAGATTAGGACGGGGATGCATGTAAAGGATAAGGGAGGAAAAAGAGTATTAAAAATATACATGTTTAGTATTACAGTACCTGTGAAGCTGCCATATTGAATTTTAAGTGCTTATTTAATTTCATTGCAAACAATATTTTATTTTTGAATACATTTAACGCCTATAGGGCTGTTATAATACAAATTTGCTTATATAATACATAATTAAGTTTATAAACAATAATTGGTAGCATTAAAAAAGTAAGGTAATAAAAACATGTTTAAAAAGATACAATAGAAGTTATTTAAAAGTACGCAATTAACTTTTTCAAAGTCTAATTTAATATCTAAAAGAGTAAAATCAAAAATAAAGAAATAAAAAATATACACAAACATAGAAAGGTTATTTCATCAGTTTCACTTCCCTTACTAAACGTAGAAGCATTTCTGATCTGTCTTTCCTCTTCAAACAATTAAACAATTTTATCGATAGTCCATTTATTTGATTATAATACCAAAATTTTGAATTGGTCAACTATATTATGAAAATCCCTCTCCTCCACTCCTCCGCTCTATTTCCTCATCCCTTAACCTTCTTACGAGCTCTTTTTTTTCTTATGTCTTTTATAATATATTATTTTTCTCTTTACTGTGTAACATGTTCTCTCATTATATTTGTGAAAAACTTTAACTGGATGGATGTCCAATTTTTTTTTTTGTATTCTTATATGAAAACTGTTATTTTAACTTAAAAATAAAAATAAAAATAAAAATAAAAATAAAAATAAAAATAAAAATAAAAATAAAAATAAAAATAAAAATAAAATTATAATTAAGTAGCAAAAGAGTTACTTATTTAACATTGTTTTTAATTACTTATTATATTTTAACTTGACATAATCTTTTATTTGATTTAATATTCACTGAAAATAATGTTTTAGTACTTTTTACTAAACGTAAACATTGAATGTAAGTATTTTTACTATTATTTATTCGAGATAAAAAAAATAACTGTTATCTAACGACGCATCACGAATATTCTGTATGAATATGATATTTGAAGTATACATTTTTTAATTTAATATTGTCTACTGAATAAAATAGGTGGTTCTCTCTGCACATCTTGGCTGGAACATGTATGTTTATTAAAAAGAAATGCCGTCTCATTTATCGTCATACAAACGTATTACCGTATTTTTCCCTGGGTTATGGCACTAGAGCAATGCTTTTTGTACGCAATACAGTTATTTATCATTGGCGTGTTTTTTTTTGTTCAATTAGCTTACAATGGGAATAAGAACCATCCAAAAAACCTTAAAATTGGCGTCTGGTTATTTTGTAAATTCCCCAATCGTCAGACTACACCAGCCTGGAAACGAGTATGGAGAAATTGATATGTTTCAGTTTCTATTATCACATTTTAGAGTTAAAATTCTTAGGGCAAAAAATAAATAAATATTATTTATGTTTAAAGCATTAACTTTGTGGTCAAACATTTTAACCAATGTTAGTAAATATTGGTACATAACTACTTACCGACTTTTTTTGTCTACCGGTTTTGAAACGTACCCGTCTCTTCGTCAGGATACTTACTACACGAAAATGCAAATACTAAAATACACCTCAACCTTCACTAAAGACTACCGGTAGACTTAAAAAGTCGTTTTATAGTAAAATTTACTAACATTAGTCAAAAACAAAATAACTTGCAATATTCAAATCCTTAAATTTTTCCTATTTTGCGTACTTACATTTAAATTATACCTGCAGTAAATATTAATTTTTATTGTACCCACATAGTTTTATGCAGCAAAAAAATAAAATAAATTATCGTTATCTATTAGATTAGCACCTACATATTAACCTATTCTTCAATAAAACGCTTGAATTGTTATTTTATACCTGTCACGTAAAAGCCTTCTTGGCGCATATAGATACTAAATAAATTAAAGCGCTCAGTTTTATCTGCTGTCTTAGAACTCACGGTATAGAAATATGATAACTATTTTTGAAAAACGCTAAACGATTCGCAACGGCAAATTTTGTTTGATACTCTTCCTAAAAAAAAAACCTCTAAATTGGATCAGTTTTGAGGTGCGGAAATCGGGATAACGAAACGTCGGTATTTTGGAATTAACACTTTGTATCCCGGAGCCGTGTAAACACGTGATTATATAACCATGCGTTGTGTCCCGGTCCCGTGTTTTCGCGTGGTTTACCAGCTGTCTAAAAAAGTTTTTTCATTTTATTGACATCTAGTGACTTTTATTGGTACTTTTTCGCTCCTGGTAAACCACGTAAAAACACGGGACCGGCACACAACGCATGGTTATTATAATCACGTGTTTACACGGCTCCGGGATACAAAGCACAAAAAAAGGAGTGAGGCCCTGTATATGTGCGAACATTGCAATGCGCAATGTGGCTCTCCATAAAGGCCAATGTTGGCAAAACCATCATACAAAAATGACTTATTTAATTATTTCAAATAAATCTGAGCAGTTTTAATTGATTTAACCCAGTATTTTCATAATTATGACACTTTTAAGAAACCCTTCACAAAGTATGAAATTTCACAGAAATGCGCCGGGCACAGGGTAAATTCTATGTGTATTTGGCCGGTGCTCAAAGTGTTAAGTTAGGCATAATCAGTTCAACGTGTCATTATCTTTTTTACACAGTATCCGGAAGTCATCTGGGAGAGAGTGTCAGAACAACAATACATAGATAGATCTAACAAAAAACTATTCGTGTTTTGAAAAAAACGATAATCTCAAAAACTCTCAATTTTTGTTACCGGGAAAGTAAGATCAGCAGTCAGGTGCAAGTCCCGGAATGTTTATATATTATAGTGCTACAAAACGCGGTGGACTCTCTGCTCGATTTTTTTTTTAGAATTTTTCCCTGAGAGTAGCCACCAAGTTAAAAACCCTCGTCCAGGATTGTGATTCTTATTCATAACCAGAACTGTATTCTTTATTCATCCGGACACATAAAAAATACACAAATAAAAATATATTAATCCACATGGTTATTCTTATTAATGTGGATAATTAGTATAGCGCCATTTTTGTAAAAATCACCTCAAAGTCGATGTAATATAAACGTCCCAATATATCTTGCAGCTATATAGCGCATACGGTTGGGATTTTAGTTTCTCGTTAGTAATTATATCATTTAACCACCACTATTGGGGTATGGTCTATAACATATAATCAATATTAAGTTGAGTTTTCCAACCGTGCTTCAGTTCCGGGATTTGATTACTGGTAGGGTCGATGTAAAATTTTGTTGTTCCGGCACTGAATTTATAGCGTGAGTCTAATGAAAATGGCTTCGTGTATCATATGATGAAAATACAGTGCAATTAAAACATCTAAACAGTTTCCTTATGCACCACTGGGTACAGATAGATAGTTATAATGCCAAAATTTATTGGATATCTTTTCTTTCTACCTTTAAAAAAAAAAAATGTATTAGCGTTTATATAATAAACCCAAATACTAAAATTTTTGAGGCTTTTTTCAACGAGTTACCATGAAAGTATCCACCCTTTTCCCGAAACTGTTCATAAAGACTTGTGTCTTTCTTCAGTTATGCATATCACTATCAATTATCAACTAATAAAGAAAAAAAAAATTCTTCACGATCAAACCGCGGAAATAACAAAACAAAGAAACTTCTAAAGTTTTCATTGTACCCCTCATTGCAGTATTGTTAATTTGTGATCAATCAAATGCAAATGGTTAGTACAATCACCTTTTACTTATTTCCCAGTATGAGAGTGAAGGAATGCAGTGTGAGTTCCGAATTGAGACCGCGGCCGCGCGCTCCAGATCCCGCTTCGGAAAGGAAGAAGAACGTTGTAATACAAACAAGTCAAACAACGACACAAAACCCAAATGCATATAGGAAACATTAAAATAATTTGCCCTGTACAACATGCACTCAAGCAACAGAAGAAAAACAATACGTACCCATACCAAAGTACAAAGCAACATCAAATTATCAAGGCACTACTGGCAAAATCCTAACACAGATCATAACATGATCCCTATCGAACTTAGGCGAGATTACTTCTCGTCATAATATTGAATCCCTCGCAAAAACCCTAATTGTTATAATACCAACAGAAGGAACAATCCGATGCAAAGACCCTAATCGTCTTAATAATCTCTCAGACCTTAAAGTAGACGAAACGGGTCCTAGAACATGGTCGGCTGGCTGTAAATAACTCAGAAAACGGGAATCAAGTTGTGGTAGAGTGGAGTTCGAACATCGTACCTCTGATCCGTGAGTCCGTGACACTAGCCACGGGACTACAATCTGATTCAAATACCTTAAGTTTATTAGTGCCGTGGCTTGGTAAAGAGATGGAGCTTTTCACCTGTTATTATAGTAATAAAAATGCGACAACGTAATCACTTTGCTAAGGCTTTTTCTCTCCCAACTCTTATTTACGGGTGGTTTTATGTTAGTGTCACAGTGCTCTGAATTTACTCAAATTACTGTTAAATTACTTCATTCAGGTAAATGAAGGCACTAAAACAGTAGAATAAATAAGGGGTGAAAGGAGTAGGCTTAACGAAGGGGTGTGAACTGTTAACGTATTATTATCATGCAAGTACTCATGTGAGGATTGGACGGATTTGTCATACCTATTTTTGAGGGTTAAAACTTTGGATGATTTTGGGACTCTCCAAGTGGATATAATAAACGTATCTGAATGGGGTAGACGCAATATATTATTTTTCAATATTTCAAAATGCTCAGTTATGTCTTTCACCAGGGCTCACAAAACGCTTTTCTTCCGCTATTGAATGAATGACCAGAATCTTATGCGGATTTCGAAGGTTAAAGATCTAGGGATTACTTTTGTAAGTTCCCTGACATTTCATGATCAGATCGAAACAGTTTGTAGTAGTTCGTTGAAGATGTTAGGATTCGTCTTGCGTACTGCCAGGGTTTTTGGTAGTACACGAGTACGGAGAATTCTTTATAACTCGTTGGTGCGAAGTAGACTCGAGAGTGGCTCGATGATTTGGGAACCGTGTGAGTTGAAGTACTCTCTTATGGTGGAGAGGGTTCAGAAGAAATTTCTCCGGTTTCTCTACATGAGGAAGTGCGGATATTATCCATGGCTTTATCCCACTGACTTCTTCCAGGGTATGCTTGGTTACAGCAGTTTGAAGACTAGAAGGATTGTGTATTTAACTACGCACTTCTTTTGATTGTTACGCGGTATTATTGACAACCCTGAAATTATGCGGAGCATTAGCTTTTATGTTCCGGATAGTTACCTTAGACAGCGTCAGCATAGACTGTCTCACATTCCAATAAACAGAGCCAACCTGCCAATGGTTATACTTGTTGGAAGGGCTATCTCTATGTTGAACAATATCACTTTGGACATTGACATTTTTCACGTCTCTGAGGGAGTTTTTCGTTACAAGATTCTCTTACTTTTTTAACATATTATTATCTAGATATTATGTACACTTATGTAATTTTTTTTATATATACCTGATTTTACCTATTTATTTGAATTATTTCTATATGTATGAATTAAGATATTCCATTTTGAAATGTGCATACATATGAATAAATAAAATTAATTTTGATATTGAAATTGAAATTGAAATTTAGCTTTTTGGGTCAGTGTATCAAATCCTTAGTTATTACATATTATCACCGATATTTAATAAACAGATACGTTATTTCCTAAATACCTGCATCTCAGATTTTGTTTTTGTTTTGTTGCCCTTTACAATTAAAAAAGAAATGCCAAATCACGATACATATCGACGGCCGAATGAAAAAAATCACCAAGCGACATGTAGTGCCTTACATAAGAGCCAATTAAAGTTTTTTTGTTTTAATTAATGAAATATCTATACATGTTTTTATACATTTTGGTGTGATTTCTACAAAATTAAAAAAATAAAATAAAATGCGAGATTTTTTATGAATTAAAATAAAAGTTTGATTAATTTTTATTTATTTAACTTTTTGTACATAATGCTAATTGTACGTTATCGAGTTTGTTGCCAAATGGCAATTTCTTCCAACCAACTGATAAAATAAAAGTTTTTTTTTTTATTAAAACATATTCAATAGAAAATAAAGATAAAAAAAGCTAAATATGTATAAAAAAATAAATAAATGTACTTGTATTTAAATTACCTTAAATCAATACTATTACTCAATGGGAAAAGGAAAAAAGAGGAAAGAGGAAAGAAGAAGAGATTAAGGAAGAGAAAGGAGATGTTTCTTCAGACATGATTTAAACAGAGATATTGTAGTAACGTCTTTGATGGCGGATGGGAGATGATTCCACAGTCAAGCGGCATGAACACTATATGAGTTAGAAAAGAAAGAGGAATTGTGGATGGGTATTAAAAAAGTGCCTTGAGAATTAGAACAAAGAGGTAAACCTTGAACTGATAAGCGTTGAAATTTTTCACGCAGGTATATAGGAGCGTGAGGACTATGAAGTAAATCGAACAGAAGTGAGAGGGAGTGAGAGTTAATGGACTAATATGTAAAGTTGCTTGGGTTTTCATATTACGTGGGGTTAGGTTAGATTGGTTGATGGGTTTTGACTAGGATGATGCCAGGTTTACGTCTTAAAGAGTGGTGCTAGGAATAGAGAGACTTTATGAACGATGATATTCTTTTACGTTTAATAGGCTGTTGATCTCTTGCCCTAGATCAAACTTGTTTCTTCCGGTTTACTAACAAGCAATGAAGCAACATACCCTACTGCCGTGCCGTCGGAATTTGGAAAATTAGATTGAGGGTGACAGACAAATTGACTGTATATACTTAGAGTGCTCGGACGGTGGTAGAGGCATAAAAGCAGTGAATGTAAATTTTAAGAAAAACGCGAATGTTTTGTTAGCAAAAAAATTTTTGGAAAAAAAAATATCCTTCATTGCAGCTAAAAAAAATGTTTTTGCAATGTGCGACAAGACTTTTCAAACGAATCAGAGTAATTCAATGTAAAGTTGCTACATTTCGCTTAGTAATTTTTCCTTCCCACGGTCAATATGCAAACATAAGTTTTAAATGAAAACATATATTCTTTGTTTATTTTCATGTTACTTACCATAGCTACGACGGAAAATGCGGTATTAATTTACTTTAAAATTGAGAAAAATGTATATTAACACGTACCTCATGATTTACTTATTTGATAAATTAGATTTTACTTTCGAATTAAATTATATAGATGATGTTTTGAGGGGCAAAAAAAACATTTCCTCATGTGGATGTTCAAACATGGGCATAATGGTGAATGTTACACAGTGTGTAAAGTAGCCACTTAAACCAGCCAATGACAGGTCATAAGCCCTGTAAATGCCTAGACTTCCATATTCCCTTCTCAAAAATGTTTTCCCTCTCTGTTGATGATTTAAATCTGAGATGTAAAGTTTATAACATCACCTCTAGATGGAAATATTTTTGTTTACCGAAACTAGTAGTGCTTTAAAAAAAATTCAAGTGGTCTAAGAACAAAGTGTTTTATTAATAATATATTTAACCATATTATTCCACAAGTTATTGCCGATCAATAATATATCATTTACGAAATATAAAATTATTAACTCACCACTTACCGAAATTAAAAAACGGGGATTCTATGTTTTGATTACAGGTATCCCCAAGTATGTCTTTGTTTTTTTTGGCTTATGTTGGTAGTCGGTATTACACAGAAAGTTCATGTTTTTGTTTGATAGCTGGCTTCTGGTTTTTCAATTTATGAATATATTTCACTTAAATTAATTTAAAAGAATAATCATATTTATCATAATAAAACATGATTTATTATCAGCTTAAGGGTCTAATTTTATAAAAAATAAACGTTTAATTGTTTTAAGGCATTATGAAACTAAAAGAGACTACAACTTTCAAATAATTCCATTATTTTATTTTCAAACTTCAAGTGCAAAGAATAAGAACTTTGGTGTACTTATTGCTAAAAGCAATATTTTTCAGCCAACCAAAAACAGACTGGTCAAAAATTTGTACTAAAAAACGAAAATATATACATTTGAAAAAAACTAATTAAGTGCAAATAACAACTTTTTTTAATTGGGAGATTGGAAGATTGAGAGACTTGCACATATTTATTTTAAACAAGGGCATAATGTTGTGCATATTAAAGAATTAGGAATGAGGAATCAGATAATGAGTTTGGAAGGAGAGAGAAAACGGAATCAACCACCTTCAGTAAGTACATATTATAAAATATGTTTTTTTACGTTCACAGAAATTAGTTTAGGGCCGAAAGGATTAATATGGTATAAATGTCTTTTAGACGTGTATTTCACATTTCCTACTTATTTTATTTAGGGTTCATAATATTCTTATGAAAGATAGATTTAATTTTACTCCCCTTTTAGCGATACGTTTCAATATATTTTGTGGGCTAAAGTAACGGAACTGGGGTTGGAAAATTTGAACGAGTAATTGTTTATTATCTTAGTTAATTTTAGAACGGAATTTAAAGCCTTGATTGAGATTTTGTGGGTGCGAAATGGATGGGTTCATTAGAAAGGCTTTAGAGATAGTGGGGTTGTTTTCAGGTAATAATAAAAAATGTTTCTTCAGATGATTACGATAAAATTATGAATAATAAGGATAGCTAGTACAGAAATTTTTATTTCCTGTGACGTTGATTTTGACGTTTTGAAATAAATATATCTTAATTACCAACCGTTTTAATTTGAATATGATATTGTTAACTATTTTGAAGGAAAAATAATTATATAACACGCATAAATGTCAAATGCCAATTTAAATTCTATCTATTTTTGTAATTCTATAATTGGAGGTAAATATATGCATGTGGTATTTTATTTACGAAAATATTTATAAAAAATGCTTTTTTGAAAATATCTGTCTTTTTTTAAATGACCTTATTGAGTAAAATATTATTCATATTAATCGAAGCCTTAAGGCTGTAGTTTGGTAAAACGCACCTTTTTCTAAGTATATTTTTTAATAAAAAACCTTTAAAAACTATTGTTTCCATCAATTTTTTTTTCCATTTTTTTATTATTGCGTGATTAAAAAAAATCATTCGTTTTTTAAATAGCAATATCGTATGATTTCTTCATTATGCGTGCTTTTTACCAAACTGCAGCCTTAAGTTTTCACTTTACTTAAGCTTTATCTGAATGCATGTTATGTATTGTTGTTACAATAAAGTAGACAAAAGATACAGAAAAACGGATTTAAAAATGGTTTATTTAAATGCGGTGAAAATTTGAGCAAAAAGGTATGAAAAAATGGATTAAAATACGTTTTAATAAAAATGAACTACTTTGAAAGATAACAGGTTCAGCCAAACACGTGTTTAGAATAGCCAATCAATTATGTGTTGCGAGAGATTTCCGGTTTATGTGTAGCCATATTTAGCGTGTTTTGAAGGATACGGGGTTTTTTTTTTAAATGTCCGTAAAACTCAACAAATTGAACTCGTCACGTTGCGGGCGGTGTAATTACAAAACTTTAAAAAATCATAGCAATGATAATATAATACCTACTAAAAAAAATATTACCAAGTTTTATAGTCAACTAAAAAAAAATATTAATAAAACCGCTGAATTTCCTCATAGAACTCAGTATTTTTTCTTATGAACTTCTATCATTAAGACTAGTTAAAATAAGTACCTATGGAATTCCCCAAGCTCTTCGTAATTGACCTTTTTTTCAGTTTCCGATATTTGTCCCTATCATTTTTATCTTTTAAGACTTAAACGATGAAATGCATTTTTTTAATGATACTCGTGGGAATTCTTAAATTTCATTTATGCCTTCGATAAACTAGAGAAAAATATTCCTTCAAGAATGCATTATTCGAAAAGAGAAATGGAAAATCGTACATTTCGGTGAACATTCATTTAATAATTAAAATTTCAAGAAAACCACTTTGATTAAAACGATTTTTTCAAAATACCGACCGGTTTCGAAACTACACAAACTTCTTTATAAAAAACCAATCAAATTTGAAAATTATGGTCGATTTAATAAAGCAAGATGGAATCTACATATCTATATATAAAAGGTAGCCAATATAATTGCATGGAGGCTATTTGTGGACACCATATGAACCAACTAGGGAGTGGACATGAAATGATGATGATGATATCAACAGTGTCCACCTAAATCTAATACATGAGGTAATAAATAACTTCTTGTTTAGTCTTTATGTTAAGTGTTATTTTGTGTTTGTGGAGGTATGAAGGAGTTACGGGTAAGGAGTTTTAAATCGGATCCTTTTAACTTGTGTTTATTATAAAATAGGATTGTGATTGTCTTTTTTTTAAATAAAAGAGCGCGCATTAGCTCATAATTTTTTTATCGGGTTGTGGTTCTGTGGCTAGTATCGCTGACTCTTTGTTAACAAAATACTTTTTTTTACAAAAATAAATTATTGAGTTTTTATTTTACATACATTTTTATTTTATAATATACAACTTTTTTGTGTCAAGGGTGAAAAATTCTATTGTGGCACTTTACACAATGATTTAACACAATATTTTATGAAATAAGTAAAATTTTTAAGTAAAACAATTAATTCCGTAATTACATGTAAAGGATTTGTTGATGTATTATCTAAATACACTAAAGTAGAGTCAGGGACTCGTTTTTAAGGTTCAAAGTTCGAACCCTGGCTACCACGTCTTTCTGTTTTTTTTACTACAAAACGAGGTTTTTTTATGTTTTTTTTAATCTTAAAATTTATAACAGAGATGAAAAATATTTAAGGGAAGGTAACATAGAAGTCTAGGCATCTACAGGCCATGTCAGACTTGTCATTTCCTGGTTTAAGTGACCACTTTACACACTGTGTAACATTCACCATTCTGCCCATATTTAAACATGTATATTCCTTCAATTCTTTCATTTGTTCATATTTGTGAAGTTAAAAAGCTGAAACCTTTGTTTATGCGGGTGAGATTCATCTATTCGAATTAATTATACGAATTATGAATCGGGTTGTGTTCTGTGGCTAGTGTCGTCTGTGGTTCGAATCCCACTCTACCCCAACTTGATTCCCATTTTCAAAATTTCACCTGCATACTAGGCTACGCCTGGAAATTATATTTTTTTCAATTTTTATACTTCTTTATGGACCAGGTGGATTTATCAACAATAATTTAAGTTTGTCCAAATTTTTGTATACAAGGACTGGATTCAACTCCCTGGGAAGCTGATAATATTAACATATTACAACAGAGATGAACAACATTTTGGAGAAGTTATATAATATGTTAATATTATCAGATGCCAACTGCAACTGAAATATAATACGTAAAATACAAATTATTAAAAAAGTACTAACAAAATTTTTGTTTTAACAGAATTAAAAAAGAATTTACACGATGTTGACGCTAAAGCACTAAGTGATATATATTTTTCTCTAAAATTATTCCCAGTATTTGTTTCAAATAGGAAACATTGTGAAAAGATAATATTACTCAAAGCTCCAGAAAATTTTTGGAAATTCATAATTCATAAAATATTGAGTTGGGTAAACTGATGTTCCAAAAGCCAGTCAAACAGGGTCTTCAACCTACTGAAAGTAAAAACCAGCTTTTAAAAATATTTTTCAAAAGAATGAACTTTTTTCTGTAAAGGCAAGAAAAATAAAACGAAAAGGAATAAAAAGAACACCGTTTTCAATATTGGTATTATTTCTTAGAATTTTTTCCAGAACTTTGGAATAATATTTAAAAATCCCGATTCACTTATGTTCCGGACGCGCATAATTTGTCGCAAAATTATATAAATATAAATGAATGGATATATATTATGATCGCTAGACACCCCGGACCCCAGTATTTGATAGCTGAGTGTTAGGCCCTCAATAAAGACAATCGCTTTCGGGCCTGTAGCTCAATCACAAATAACTATCGACGTACTTAAAAACATGCTAAGCATATAAGCGATAACAATGAAAAATAATGAACATCCAAAAATGTTTGAGTATGCCCAAATGCTTGCAGACTGGCTGGATTTCCTCCCAAGGGAGTTATTCAAATTTAAATTTATTTCAACAGAGGGAAAACATTGTTGAGAAGGGAAATTTAATAACATTTTTTTTTTGCCCCACAACAGGCCAGGAGGCCTAATTACAGTGGTGAATTACATCACAGAGCACCCAGGCTTGAGAAAAATCACATTTTAATTTTTGTGTTCTCACCGGGAATCGAACCCGGAACCTTCCAAACGTGAGTCAAGCGTCTTGACCACTACACCATGGAGGCGGTGGAATATGGACGTCTAGGCATTTACAGGGCTTATGACCTGTCATTGGCTAGTTTAAGTGGCCATTTTACACACTGGGTAACACTCATCATTTAGCCCATGTTTAAACATGCACATTTCCTCAACTCTTCCATCTGTGTAAAGTGGCTACTTAAACCAGCCAATGATAGGCCATAAGCCCTGTAAATACCTAAAATTCCATATTCCCTTCTCGAAAATGTTTTACCTCTCTCTTGCAACAAATTAAAAATTATTCAGTCGGTTCATCCTCGACAAATTTAAATTATGAAAATCAAATGATAAATATAATGTTTAAGTAAATGACAGAACAAATACAAATATTTTTTAATGACTGTATAATGTTTTGTATTAAAGAAACATTTTTAAATAAATATGTTTATAAATTTTTAATTATTTTGCCTACCGCCAAGGTAATTCTTTTAGCATTTCCACCCCTATTTTGTATTTACCGGTGTTTAAGTATTACTTATATAAAAATGTTTGTTTGTTTATAGGTAAAGTAAACATGTCTTTTTTTCATAGCGTAAATATTAAAAAAATAATCTGAAAAACCGTGTATATACAATAAAAATGATAAAAAAACTTTTTTTTACCCCTCATTTTCTACACTTTCTATCTTATATTTTATGCATTTTATTTCATTTTTTATTTATTTAAAATAACTAAAATGAAAAAATTTAAATAATAACGGCTCCTCTTTATGAGGCCAAAGTCCAGTGTTGAGTATTGTGGTTGTGAATATCATGATTAAATGTGTATTTAAAAATTGTCTGAGCAAAAAAGTTTATAATATTTAAAATTGGTGATGTCGTGCAGTGAAAGAATTAAAGTATTTGTTCTGTCGGTAAATATCCTAGACATTATTTTTATCTGTAGTTTTTATGCTACTCCCTTTAAAATTAAAACATATAAGCATCTACACTTGCGGATGAAACTGCTATACTTCAGAAAATCATTGACAGCATTGCACAGCAAATCAATGACCTGGGAAATAAAAGTGGCCTAAATACGACTCCTTTCCCAGTAAACTGGATAAAAGTTTCTACATACATGTAATAGTGATAATAGGACATTGTTATTTCATTGCTCTCTCCCCCGCAATGAGGAAGTTCACAGGTTTTAAATATTTTTTTTAGCTAATATATCAAACTAAGTCAAAATTAAAAAAAAAAAACTATTTATGAATCGTACAATACATATAAATTTCATTCTCAGGAGTAACTATAACTTAATTCTGGATGTAAATAATATTAACGCTTGTTTAAAAAAGCGCAGAACAACAAACAAACAATGCAAAATTACTCCGCCAGTGGCATCACAAATTTTAGTTGGCAAGCTTTGGTGATTGGTGATCTGGCTTCCCGGAAACCTTAAATTATTGGTTGTTTTGGAAGAATTTGTGACGTAATTCAAAGTAGTTTTTATTAGGTAATTTAACAAAAATCATCAAACGAAATTTGCACTCTATGGTACATAATGTATTGCACTAAATAAGCCAAAGTACATGCAGTGTAACTCGATCATGTGTTCAGG
This sequence comes from Micrasema longulum, assembly GCF_059751315.1. Lineage (NCBI taxonomy): Eukaryota > Metazoa > Arthropoda > Insecta > Trichoptera > Brachycentridae > Micrasema > Micrasema longulum. The sequence continues at coordinate 354,138 of NW_028277469.1, read as the reverse complement.
AAGGTAAGGTGATCAGTTGTACATTTCAGGCACAAGTGCAGAGACAGTGAAATATTGCAGTTTTTAATCCTTCTTATAAAGAAATATTCACTTTGACCCTCCCAGGACCTCAATAATGGTTTACGAACACGTCGACCACTAAACTATGAGGCGGACTTTTCTCAGTCGATTTCTTTTTTTGGGATTTTTACCTCAGCGTAACTATCGAGTCAAAAATAGTCATCAGTAATCTGGTTCTATTTCAGAAATAAAACTATATTCATCATCCGCTCCGCCTGGACACGCAGTAAAGTTAACTGTCGACAAAGATAGAAAATTTAAAAAAAAAAGAATTTAACATTACGCCCATGCGGCATTTACAAAAATAATACAGGAAAGAACAGACACAGTAGTCATTTTTAAAATCAGCAACAACACGATATATATTTTTTTAAAGACATGTAGAACACAAAAAAGCACCCTGCAATGCAAAATTAACAGAAAAATAGAGCGTTATAAAAAAGAGAAAAATATGGATATAATTGTGTTAATGAAAGCAAATTATTCTACCAAATTCCAAAAGAAACACTCCCACACTACCGGTAGTCAAACTAGAGGATGGGTCATGGGGTTTACCACAAACTCTGAATTCGGGCAAAGAAGTTTCAGGTTTCTGGGTTTCAAAATATTCAATATGTTACCCGAACATTACAAAACCATGACCTGAATTCAATTAAATAAATTTATAAAAAAATGGTTACTGGTTAAAATAGCCCAATCTGGGTTATCTCCTTACACTCGTTCACATATTCATGAACTTACTAAGGCTTTTTAAGCTGTTCCCGTGTTAAGCCATAATAATGAACAAGAATATAAATACATAATAAAATAAACATTTTTATCAAGTCTATTGATGCTTTCAGCTCGTATATTCATTAAAATATACACAAATATACAGGATGTGGCAGCATAATTTGCTGATTTAAATTGGTCACCAGGAACCGAGGTTCGGTCGCTAGAGGGTGCGGATGGTTTCATTTGAATGAGAGGGTTGGGAAGTATTTTTCCTTTCACTCGAGTACCGAGAATGCATTGGGCTAATTTAATTTAATTGGGTAGAGAAAAATCGGAAAACTTACTAAAACTATTATCTATTAAATAAAAACTATTATCATTTATTATAATGTAATTGCCTAGCTTGGAACCGGGCATGTACCCTTGTTAGCTGGGCAAAGTGAACGTAAAATTGTATTTCTGATAAAAGGTGTAAATAAATAAATAATAAATTTACTAGTAGGTAGTCATGTTATTGCTTATTTTGTCTGCCTTAAAACATGTTGTACCTAGTTAGGCAGACTAGACATAATCCAGAGAAATCTATTACCTAAGTATGTATATAGTAGATAAAGAAATTGTTTTTTTTGTTAATAAACCTTAATTATTAACATAACTAGTAAGGTATAAAAATATGCATATTTAAAAATAAATAAAAAGCAGTAGGTAAATAAACAAAATACGGAAAACGTCAGAATTAAACACCTGTAGATATTAATTCAACTATTTTCAGTATAATTGGCTTTCATATCCCAGATTCGGGCTTTTGAAGAGCTAAACCAGTAATAGCTAGGATTTCTAAATATAAAGATATGTAAAGAATTTGCTTAAAGAATAACGCTTTTTATAGAGTATTATGTACAGGCGGTAAAGGGTTGAAAAGTTATTATGATGGGATGGTTAGAATCAGTTCAAGGATGGCCAACAAAAACAATGTAAAAAGCGATCTCCATAAACATTACTTGTTGAACGAGTGTGTGTGGTTTGGGGGTAGACCGAGATCAAGTTTCAATTAGATCGGGGGAATGTTTGTTTTTTTGGAGAATAAACACAGTCACACTTTTCAAATTTGATGTATGAGGTTCAAATTAATCCGATAATACGGTCATCGGGAAAACGAGTTGATAAAAAAATGTTAAGAAATATAGCTCTCATGTCGATGTAAACATTATATTTCGTATAGAATTATACTTTTGAGTTATTCACTTTATTTTCTATTTTTTTTTATTTCCTTATTTATTGATGAATATTTACGTGCATATTTTACATACATATTGAAGAGGAGAGAAACCAAAGAAAGAAGAAAATAAACAGTTTACAATTCATATCTATGTAGATTTTTTTAACATTTGTAATTAAATTTTTTTTTTTTTAATTAAAAAATATTAATAATTCGTCATCCAAGTAGACAATAGTCTGTTCTAAGGCTGAAAAATTGTTAATTTACTTGTTTGCAATGGAACATAGTAAAAATAAAAGCATACAAAAATATTGAATTATACTAAGCATCAAGGCGAAATGAGAAATATATTTTATGTTGGATTTACTGCATAGCCCGAAGTATTTCTTTTTTTTGTAGTCCTGCGCAGCAATTCATTTGGTTACATTGACATTTTATATATTTTGTTATTATTTTAACAGTTTTTGTTGGAATTTTTTCCCATATTATAAAATTACATTACATATCCAGCGAGGTAGGATAGAGGAGAATTAGGTACTGATGAATAATTTTTTTGAAATATGTATAACAAATGAAAAAAACTTTGCTAAAAAACTCATGTACCGTTATGTTGACATGATATGTCCCGGAATTTGTAATTTAAAAGAACCGTACTCAAGATATTGTGTTTTTCTTTTTTTTAAGGTTGATAAAACTATGATAGATACACGTGTCAATTTTTAGCGCGATCTGTCTGGTAGTTAATTTGTTGCAGCTATGTAAACAAGTCGAACTTTGCTGTCTTCTGCGAATTTGTTTTATTTTATTTAAGAAGATCAACACAAATCTGCCGATGAAGAGATACTTTCTATGGGCAATACTGCTGTTCAGCGCATCACCATAGATGATGAGACGTCAGTGTATGAATGTGACGTAGAAACAAGTCGACAACCTTCGGATTGGCTCTTGCCAATTATGCAAAACCCAAAAAACCACGCCAAAATCGTTCAAAATATATGATGTTGAGTGTTTTTTTGTCATGGTGTTGTGTACTTAAAGTTTCTTTTAACAGACTAGATGGTCAGTAAGGAAGACTTTTTAGGCATATTAAGGCGTTAGAGGGAGAACGTTAGTCGAAAAAGGCCAGATTTAGGGAAAGATAATCTTTTGTTTTTGCATCACGATAATCCGCCGTCTCACACATCTTTCCCCGTGTGGGATAATTTGGCCAAAATCAACGTAAAAGTCATTACCCGTGCTCTGTATTTACCTGATTTTGCTATTTCCCCTTTTCTATGCTCAAATTACCACTTTGCGGAAAACATTTTGAGTCGATTGTGGTGATAAAAAAAATTGCTGAGGGAGCTGAAAGCCATTCCGAAATCGGGCTACGAGGAGTGCTATGAAGGTTGGAAAAAAACATTGGCATCTGTGAATTTACTGTAATGGCAATTGAAAACAATCCAAAACAAGAAGGGAATAAAAAAATATTGATTAATAATTGAGCTGAAGTTGTTTATTTTATAACTACAAATTCGGGATCATATAAATATATAAAGTAAGTATATAAGGGTGTTTATGTGTGTGTATATATGTATGAATATTTATGTGGGTATGTGTATATGTATGTGTATGTATACATATGTGTTTTTATATATGCATGTATATGTGTGTATGTACGTGTATGTGTGTATGTATGTGTATGTATATGTGTATGTGTATGAATGTTTATAAGGGTGCACACGTGTGTGTGTATGTATATAGAGATATATAAATAAACATATATGTTAGCCTGCCTTAGCACGGGCCTTTTCCTACTAGGCATTACTTCATCATTTTTTTTTACAAATAAAGAAAATAATAAATTTTAAAAAAATAAAAAAAGTGCACACAATTTAACATACTGCAGGTAAAATTTTCTCATTTCAATTTGTTATTTCAACGTAATTTCAACAATTACTTCAAACAATACAATTTATTTACAATTTCGGCAAAATATTGTAAACCTTTTATTATTATTATTAAATAACTTATAAAGCGCTATTTTGTAATATAATACGTCAAGAGCGCTTAACAAAGTGATTTTTTAAATATGTAAATTAACTTTTAGCTTTTTAAATAAGCAATTTACATAAAACAATTTACTTTTTGACCAACATAAAAGTGTCAAAAATCACTTTTATTCAGAGCTAATGCAATTTGTATTTGAATACTTAGGTTATAAAAGGGTTTCTAAGTTTTGAAAATTTTTATTTTCATAAAGTTTACGAAGAAAAAAATATCCAAACAGAAAAAAAAAAACATGCGTTAAATAACTTATAAATAAAATAAATGTGCATTATTATCATTAGAGCATGTTAAAGAATATGTTTACATCTGCCCTATTTCAAGATTCAAAATAAAAAATATTGTATAAAACAAATTTTTAAAGTTATAATTTGCTCCTCCCGTTGGCAAAAAAATTGTGGAATAATAACGAAGCGTATTTGATGTCATATCTCATGTGGCGTTAATAATATTGGCTGTCATTTCAGAGAAAATTTTGGAATTCTTCGGAAGGAATTGTAAAAAATCCAATAAATTATTCCAGCCACGCGTGGTCAAAAATTCAATGTGGAAAATTTGGGGGGAAAAATATTATTGATTGTAAATTGTTTTTTATAGCACGGTCAAAAACTGTTTTTGCTAGATAGAACTACAAAACTGAAGTTTTTATCTGTGAAGAGTTATGGATGTCTAGGCATTTACAGGGTTTATAACAAAACATATTAGACTTGACATTAAAATATGTGTATTTAAGTCTAACGGGGTTTTAAAATTATCATCCTCCCTTTTTTTTTTTTTACTTTTTTTTTGCACCACAACAGGCCAGAAGGCCTAATTACAGTGGTGAATTACATCACAGAGCACCCAGGCTTGAGAAAAATCACATTTTAATTTTAGTGTTCTCACCGGGAATCGAACCCGGAACCTCCCGTGCGTGCACCACGGAGGCCGCCGATGCTCTTAGTGCCCTGTCAGGTATCCCCAACGTTGGTTATCCCTCTGGCGAAGGTCTGTCTGACCTGCGATGCCCGCAAAATCTGCTCCACAGTTCTGAAACCAGTCCAGTCTCGTATCTTACGCAGCTTGCCCACCACATACCGCACACCGCATCTAAGGACATAAGTCTCCTTGGCGGTGCCCACATACACGGAAAACTTGCTCGTTATCAAACAAGAAAAGCTCCCCGAAAGAGCTCTCTGCAATCTGGTAGCTTTAGCATCTTTGTGCTGAAAGAATGTAATCCAGAAGTACATAATATGTACTCCATTGGATTGAGAAGAAAGGAAAGTGAATTCTTCACTGACAGGGATTAAATTGATTGGACATGATCAATTCGCCGAAATGATTACAAAACTTTTTAAAAGCCTTGAAATTCTTTTTAGAAGCCACCAGATCTGTATATCCGACAGGACTTATAACAGGGCCACGGATAGTAGCGAGAAGCTACATTCGGTAATCATAGAGAAGGGGAAAGAGACAAAACCACAGGATGTGATCAGAAGATTGGTTAGGATATCCGCAGCAGCACAAAGAGGAGTCGACAATATTAAAAACAAATAATTTTTGATTAAATTTACCATGACCTGATAAAATCTGTGTTGTCCAGTGATCGGGGATAACCCAATATATCGTATATTACGCAGCCAGGACATCTGTTTTCTTTCAGCCCCTCAGTGTTCCTCAATTTTGCTCTTAATTAAATGAATCTCTCTCAAAATTAAATGAAGCAAGTGGTACTTTTAGCCAGCATTATATCCTTCAGATACAAAATTTTAAAGACTTTTATGTTGTTTAAGAGTTCTCTGTTCATTCAGGCTTGACTTAAGACTTCTGAATTCGTTATTAGGTCTGCCCAAGATATCTCAAGCATTTTGCGATGTAGCCACCTCTCAAAAGCTTTCAGCCTGTTCATAGTGTTCACTTTTAGAGTCCAAGTCTCACAGGCATACAACAAATTACCAATCTTTGCCTTATTTTCAAGTTCAAATTATTATTGCAAAAGAGGGATTTCATTTTGTTGAAAGCAGCTTTGCCTCAATTCTGAATTTAATTTTTATATCTGGGTCGAGGGTCTCTGTTCGAATGTTGCCGAGGTACTTAAACGTGCCACCTTTTCAATGTCACTATCCTTTAACTAGAGAGAAAATGTGGAGCAGTCAAACCGGCCAAATGTTATTCATTTTATGTTACCAATATTTTCATGATTATTTTCATACATTTTCATGACACTTTGCCTTATATTTTAATGCTCTAATTTTTACCACAACGTAAGATACCATTTGTTATATCCAATTTCCTGTAGGGCTGAACTTCCTCATTAGCCTGCCAAAGTGCATATAGTTTGTAATAAACGTTTAAATTATTTTTTAAATCCACGTGTGCATTTAAGCGACTAATGACAAAACAAATATTTTTATGTGGCGCGTTTTTTAAATGAATAATATAATATATGTTTTTTACAGCTTCCATCGCTAGGATAGTCAAGTTCTTAGGCAAGAGCGGTACTCCACTACTAACAGTTGGCGGTCTATCCTTCGACTTCGTAAGACCGAAGACCAATTGTTCCGACGAGTACCACATGCTGACGAGGACTGGAAGTGTCGGGTTCAGAGATATTGCATACTTCATAATTGACCTAATGTACAAGTGAGTATCGAAAATTTTGCATAAATAATCTGTGTAAATTTGTTTAATTTTTTGCACTATACTGTAAATATTTTGAACACCAATTTTATTTTGATTAAGTCTAGCACTGTACAAAAATTACAAAACGTTTTTGCATGTATAAAGAATACAGTTCTGTCTGTGAAATAGAACTAGAACCCTGGACAAGTCTTTTCGACTGGGTGGGAGCTCTCAGATGAAAAACCTAAATAAAGAAAGCAAGTGGAGATGAGATCCACTTCGTTGTGAATAAGTTGGCGTGTTTGCCTACTAATCTTGAACAAGGTAGACAACAAATATTTAAAAAACAAATATAAATATTAAAGTCCAAGCACTATGGCATATTGCAATCCAAAACCACATCACAACCATTATTTTAAGGTTGATCTTGCCTAGAATTGAAACCCCAAGTATGTTTAGCAAACATGCTAATCAGTACACTACAAGGCAATCTATTATTATTCCTGTTTTTTTTTAAATACGTATATTTATTTTCTAAAGTATTATCTTAAAACTAGCAAACAAATTGTATTTTTGGTTTCCACAAAGACGAGGCTTGTCATCGGGTTAAATTTAAAAAATATCTTTATGTATATATATATATATACATATAATTCCTCTGTAGGTGTCACTAAACTTCTCTTAAACGGCTTAACCGATTTACGTGCGGTTTTCAGAGAAATGTAGATCTTTGCGCTGTTAGTGTTTGTAGATATTTAAATCTTCAATCTGTTTGTAAAAAAAGAAGTAAGGAGCATAAATGTTTTATTCATCGATCTATCAGGGTTGCATTCAAAGAGAATGCATTTACAATAAATGGAAAGATGTTGTTTTTTTTGTGTACAAAAAAAGGTTATTTTTGAATGCTTACAAACAGCATTTGTTTTTTGTGGATCTCAATCAGATTCTTTCTTTAAATTCCTTATAATTTTTACCCATTTCTTTTTTTTTACTGGATTTTTAATAATACTAAAATAATATTAAATTCAATATATTCTTTAAAATCGTATTCCTACATAAGTACACACCTCTGTTGGTGAGAAAACCGAAGTTTGACGTTTGCAAAAAGAATGCCATATTTGAAAAAACATTTACTCATGTTTTGAAATTCAACCATAAACAAGTACCTAGGTACCTACTTAAATGAAATATTTGAATATTAACAATTTTTAGTTTTGGAATTTAATCACAAACAAGTACCTAGGTACCTACGTATCAAAGAAAAGTCTTTTTTAAAGGTATTGCATAGCAGGCAAGCCAACGTTCGGGCAGATCAACGTCTGTCTGTTGGGTCCGCTAGTATCTTATAAAATAATAAAATGTTTTGCATAATGATGTTTTTTTATTTTACATAGTTACGCGTACACCTAATATAATTTTCCAGTGTACTAAGTAACACCCTATTAATAACATATAACTGTGAAGCATGAAACGCCTACGTATGAATTAACTCAGGCTCTCTCGGGACATGGATGCATGAGGGAATATATGCATCGCTTTGGGCTGCGAGACGATAGTTGCTGTGATGGCATCACTGAGCAGACTATAGAACATCTTTTTATATACTGTCCAATGTTCGATAGGCCGAGGTGGGAGCTTGAATGCAAAGTTAACATTCGGATTGCTGCGACTAATAACCTAGCTGAGCTCCTGAACTATAATGATACACGAAGAGAGAAGAGAGGCTGTTCGATTCATTACAGGGACGATCAAGAAGGCTAAGTTATTCAATAGTGGTTTCTAGCTCCTTTTGTTTTTTGTATCCAACTTTTACGATTTTTTATTTTTTTTATTATTTGTTAATGTAATATTTCTAGAGTCATTTTGTTTATTCTGATTCTGCTTTATTTTTATTATTGTTATCTACGGTGAAAAATGTTAAAGTCAAGGGAACATAACCTAAAGATAAATATATTCGATAAAACCTTGCACTTAACAAAAGCAAAGTACAAATAATTTGCCCCAAAAAAATATTTTTACTGTATTTTATACTTAAACATTAATTTGCTTTTAAAAAGATTTCAATAAATATTTTTCAAAGTTTGAAGTAACCTCTTAAAAGTAAACTCTTTAAAGTACCGGCAGAGGGTGAGTGCTCTCATAATCTCAGGTTTAACAAATAGTCCACCCAAGAGACGGCTTTTTTTATAATATAAAGCATCCCATTAACATAACATGTATAAATTCAAATTCAAATTTACTTATTTTACCAAAATAATATTACAAATACCAAAATATTTAATCTGTTAATAATAAATATTAGGACAACATTTGAAATCAGGAACTCCCGAGGAATGGTTCCACATTATTAAAGTACAATACTCCCCAATAGCAAGAGTATTCATTCATCGATGTGAAATATGTCGATCTCCAAAGTGATGATGTTCAGCTGCCTGACTGCGTTTCTTATCGACATTATCAGAAGCAGGTTGGTTATGGAAGCCGGAAGGTTAAACAGTATGTGCTGACGCTATCGGAGATAATCACCAGGAACATAAAAATAGATACTCTCACAAATGGCCGAGTTCTGAAAAAATGGGTCAGTGTGAATCCATCCCTTCTTAGTAGCAAACTGTTGGTCAAAAGCATGCCCAAGAGGAATGAAATGAATGGAGCCACAGATAACTATCATACTCTCTCGGGTAAAGATACCTCAGAAAGGTGTTTCAATATCTACACTGCAGAATCTAAAAGTTTTAAATAGACTTATTCTAGCAGTGTCCTGTTAAGGCTCTGGTGATACCCTCATTTGGTTTCGGCTTCTAAGCGATCTAAGTTCCACTCGATTTTCTTTCGAATTCTCCACTCGGATTCTCATTGATTAGCCATTGAGTTAAAAACACAGCTTTAAAGTTTTTCATTCGTCTGAACACGGGAAAATCAATATTTTGCCGTATTAAATTGAAGAAATATAGATATGTACATAATAAAAAAAGCTTTTAACACGAGCAAGCTTTGACATATTGATCTAAGGTGTGATTTTGTATGAAATAAATTTGTAAACAGAAAATCATTTTAGATAACATATTATTATGAAATGGGAATGAAACAACGTATATACAGTAAAAAATGTCCCAAAACGTTTTCTGACAGGTTTCAAACGTAAAGCTTCGACAGCTTAACCTTTTCGAGCCTAAGCGTTAAAATCATTTCTAAAGAAGGTACTGGGAATACCCCGGATAAAATGCTATAGAAACGACTAAAAAAAAAACAATGTCGTGATGATTATCATTGTCGTGTTTATAGAACTATCCCATAATAATATATTTTGAGTTTTCTGCGAAATTCATGTTTTTTTTTCATAAAATACGGTTGAGAGAGGATGATATATAACATCCCGCGCCTCTCGCTGCTACACGCAGAATGAAATTAATCTAAAGTAATGCGATCCGTTAGCGGGGAGGTACAGCGGGGTGGGAGAATACATTTAAAAGCAAACGCACAAAAACCGGATTTTTGTGGTTATTGCTGGAAATAAGCGATCAAATAGCAAGAAACACACGTGCAAACTGAGCCACGTATCAAAGATTATTAAATTGTTGAGAGATAAATTGTAAAGTTTGCTGTTGGCACGGGGGAAAGGCAAAAAATAAATGTGATTTATTATAGAAGGAACTTGACGAAAAATATTTTAATCTTTTTGATACATTCTTAGCATTGTAGTACAAGTTATGCAAATAATGAAATCAATATGATCATGAACAAAATAGTTATTGAAAATAATTTACTCCTGGGGGACCCTAGATACCTCCCTTGGGCCCCATTGAGTTAAAGAAACCATGAAAGACGTAAAAATCTTCCAGAAACATGCAAAGTATAAATTGATATCGCTTTTGTAATTTCTCATACCTTTAAAAAAATAACACGGATAACTTATATAAAATGTTCTTGTGCATAAAAAAATAACGTATGTATTTTTACTAACAACGTTTATCACTCAGAGCCGAAACCCATCCATCAAAGTAAAAGGTAGCGAGCAGTTCACAGATAATTACTTCTTTGAGGTAGTTGATAAGTTCACGTACTGTAATGTTGTGTTGTAGTGGTCTCCAAGATGGTCGCCTTTAAAACGTTGTGGCTCCTACGCATGTAGATGCTCATAAGACCACCTACATGGTAAAGATAGCCACTGAAAAAAAAAACCATATTAATTTTGCTCACTTCCAAATGGGTAAAGACAAAATACAAACTCATCCTAGACAATGGAAGAGTTGTCTTATTAACAAGGGCAAAATAAATATAAAGGCGAATCCTGGACGACAATCAAATTGACCTTAAGTGGATTATACCTATAGATTTCTATTTAATTGATGTCAGAAGAAAAGGAACATCATTAAATTAGATAGAAAAATAAATATTACCCATTTGAGAAAAAAAAAACTGAATAAATTAATTAAATGAATTAAAAATTATATGGCCGGGTTTTATTACAAATGCATTAACCTAACTAGCTCTAATCAAGAAACATTAGACCTTAGTTAAATTATGGACGGCCTGCTAGTAGTAGGCACTTCCAAAAAGATAAAATGAAAAATGATGTCTTCAAAATAATACATGAGTATATTTTGAAAGGATCAACGTTATGGAACTTTACACTACCTTCGATTCAATGAAATAAAAGATTTCTGTTCAGTTTAAAATTACATTTTAATATAAAAGTAGTCTAAAAATACATTTCCAACATTTTCTCAGAAAAAAAATTTAAACGCTTCTCAACTTGACTGATTCATCTCAAATATATGTTCTCCACCTTCATAATTGTCGCTTGCTTAGAAATATAAAAGTATACTCTCAAATATTCTAATACCATAAAGTGATTTTAAAATATAATAATTAATTCGAAAATAACTTGACCAGTCCAAAATATATAATTATTGGTTTTAGAAAATATACCATAGCATTTCTCAAACAAGATGAGGACTACAAAATCATGTATGAGGGAATATAATTATCGGGTTGTGGTCCTGTGGCTAGTGTCTCGGACTCACGGACCAAAGATCTGTGGTTCGAATCCCAGTCTACCTCAACCTGATTCCATTTTCTAATAGTGAGTTATTTACAACTCGTTGAAAATGGCCCTCAAAATTAAATATTTGGGTGAATCATAAGAACGCAAATATTTCTTTTTCTAAAAAAAAAAAAAAAAAATATACTGATTTTTAACATAAGAATTTCTACATAATGAAATCTACGAATTAATTTAAATTACAAAGAAAAGTAAGAACAGTATCTCGTCAAGGTGAAAGATACTAGCGTTTTCCGTCTACTTTAAATAGTGAAGCACATGGTCCAAGATAGATTAGTATTGTGGCTCGGTAGTATTTGTCTTATTGAGAATTCCTCCAGAATTCTCTCTCAGGCTTTCCGAATAAAACATCTGGGATATCTCGTTGAATAGTTATGCTTGCAAAATTCATAGCACAAATTAGGAGTCAATCCACATTCAACGTTTTTTAAATTTGACATGTCCGTCAAGGTGAGGTGACAATTTAAACCTGCAAATCGTCAAATTGACGGTGAAATATGCTCACATGAATCAAGGTGGTATTTTACGATTTCATATTTAGCATGGATGATACGAGAAATAAGGTTAGGAAGTATGAAATTTACATGGGTACGTCGATGAACCTAATTAAAAAAATACAAAATTCGTCAGAAAAAAATCGATTTTGAGATCGCGCTATTATAAATAAAACGCCTTTTAGTAGACGTCAATCAAATCGTTCGGACTACATGTTTGTTGCTTTCTGGAACCCTTAAAAACGTGCAGGTTAAGTTCATTTCGTTTATTCGTCTGATTTTACACCGGAAGCCTCTGACAAGTGATTTAGTGTTGCCACCATTCGAATTCGGAAATCCCGATTTTTTGCAACAAAATTTAAAGTGTTGTCAGTAGCGGAGGTGATTTGCACTAGAGTACCTACGCGTCTAAATTGAATCGTTACAGTACATAGCAGTGGCGAATGGTGGTTTTATTTACAGGAAAGCTAAAAATAATCATATATTTGTACCTACATGGAAGGAACCAAATATAATGTAAGTAATATTTACTATAAATTAATATTTTTCTGTGGTTCTGTGGGATACAACAACTCTAATCCATGAAATCAACTCAAACGACGTAATTTCGTGATATGTTATTTTATATAAATATACTATCCATTACTTTAATACATAATTCTAATTCCAAATAGAAAAATACCACTATGAATTATTAACAGTCGAACTTTAACAGTCCAAACCTTGTGAATTTACAAAATCAAATGGAACATGACGTTTCCCAGCTTACGACATGGTTAAAAATCAATAAATTAACATTGAATGCAAAACATCCCATTATTTAGTATTTGGAAATAAATTTGAATATTGCAATCGGTTCAGATCGACTAGAAAAAAAAAAGTTACTAAATATTTAGGCCTAACCATAGATTCAAAACTAACCTGGAATGATCAGTTTGATCATGTCAAATCTAAAATTGCGCCAATCGCTGGAATCCTGTATCGACTTCAGAACATGCTTCCAACAACACTTCTTCGGGCCGCATATTTTGCCACGTTTCACTCCCATCTATCCTATCTTACCCGTGTCTGGGGATTTGCGACGAAGAAGAGGATTGCGGAAACACAGGTTCTACAGAATAGAGCAATATAAAATGTATTTTGTTTTCCAAGAGATAAAAACATAAAAGAGATATATTCCGAGACAAATATATATTTTTTTAGTATTTTACCTTCATATGAAATAACTAACACTTTTTTACAAATATTGAAACATAAATTAAACTCAAATTTAGCGCTGTGATATACATAACCATCGCACTGTCTACATTCACCCCCTGTACACTCCTCTAAATTCGGATTGAGGTCACTCCTCTACATTGCCTCTACTCAATATAACCTACTGCCTATTCACCTTAAATCAATTTCTTACCAGTCTACGAATGGAAATCAAATAACACTAAAAAATCATTTCCTCAAATTATTTCTCGATAACCCTTGACCTATGTAAGTTAATGTTAAATAATATATTATAAATTCTTTTTAAAAAGGTCTCAAAGATATGTCCATTTTTGTTTTAGTTATGTTCAACTATATGTATTTTTATTTTTATCTGATAATCTTTAATTGTATCTATCCCAGAATGAGTTTGCTAACTCAAGGTAATACAATTATGTTTTTTACATTTTTGTATTTTGAAATAAATAAATAAATAAATCTTGAAATAATTGTTAATAAACCGAGATATTTAACCTATCTGTTCAAACGCCTAAGTATTTACGCTCAGCTAAATACTATTAAAATGGTATATTATGCACTTGTACAGTCATCGCTTTTCTATGGAATAATTGAGTGGGGGGGAGCTTATAACAACCATATTAAACCATTAGAAACTGTTCAAAAATTTCTATTAAAAATAACGCTTCATAAAAATCGCACTTTTAGCTCTTTCACACAAACACACTGTAACATTCACCACTCTGCCCATATAAGAACATCTGTATTCCTTCAATTCTTTTATCTGTTGATGTTTGTGAAGTTAAAGAGCTGAAACCTTTATTTATGCGGGTTAGATTTATCTAATTGAATTATTTCACCAACATACTAGGCAACGACTGAAAATGTCTAATCCAGTCCTTGTCTAAAAAAATTTGGACAAACTAGAAATACTGCTGCTAAATATTATTATTATTTTTATTACACGTTAACATTTTAAGTTCCGTGGAATCTTCAATGACCCTTATTTCGTAATTTCATATCGCGTTTCTTAAGAATTCTTAAATTTTTTACATTCTAAAATAATTCTCTTCTCAATTTCTTTTTAAGTGTTTGCCTAAGATATTCCCACGTGGCACCCTTAAAATGGAAATGTACTTCTAAAAAATTTAAAACAAAATTGATTTGATAATGAACCGTAAACATTAAGTTGAATTTGGCTTTTCGTACTGTGCGAAAATAATACGACTATATTCGCTTGGGATTTTCTGTATTCTACTTGGGATTTTCTGTATTAGATATGAAAAAAATATTTCTCGAATAATTTATAAAGATACTAGCGCACCCGACAGACGTTGTCCTGCCCGAACGTTGGCTTGCCTGCTATAAGCTTGGAAAAAGACTTTTCATTGATGAGTAGGTAGGTACCTATGTACTTGTTTGTAATTAAATTCCAAAACTAAAAATTGTTAATATTCAAATATTGGATTTAAGCAGGTACCGAGGTACTTGTTTATGGTTGAATTCCAAAACATAAAAAAAAAAAAAAATTAAATATGGCATTCTTTTTGCAAACGTCAAACTCCGGTCTTCTAACCAACAGAAGGGGTACTTATAAATAAAAACGATTTTTAAAAATGCATTGAATTTAATGTTATTTTAAAATTACCAAAAAACCAGTAAAAATAAATAAATGGGTAGAGTTTATAAGGAATATAAGGAAAGGATCTTATCCACAAAAAGCAAATGTTGTTGTAAATATTTAAAAACAAACTTTTTATTAACAAAAAAACATCTTTTAATTTTTTTGTAAATGAATTTTCCTCGAATGTAGATCGATGAATAAAACATTTTTGCTCCTTACTTCTTTTTTATATGTAAGATTGAAGATTTTAATATCTACAAACACGCACAGCGCAAAGACCTGTATTTCTCTGAAAACCGCACGTAAATCGGTTAAGCCGTTTAGGAGGAGTTTAAAGACATCACACGTACAGAGGAATTATATATATAAAGATTAAAGACGTTTAACATTAGACGGTAAAAGCGCTTATTTTTAATTATTCGTTTTATTTTTTTATATCGTTAAAACCGTTATTTTAGGCTTAGCGGGTTATTCCATTATAAAAAAATAAAATATTATAACAATTACGCTTTTGTACCATATTATTATTAATTGAAATGACATTAATATTTTGTCTACTGGCATACGTTTGTTACTTCATCATCATCATCACCATTCACTTTCCGCACCTAATGGTGCATAGGGCGCTGCATTAGTACACCAATCGCAGCGTTTCTTGATCATTTTTGATACATTTAAGTTAGATGATCAGTCTCACGCTTCAGGTACCAGTCCAGGGACTATAAAATAATTTTAGTGTAAAAACACCCTTTTAAATAAAGATCTCATATCAACCGTGTCGCGAATGGAACCCGAGACCTCTTGCATGTCAGGCAAACGCGCTGACCATTACATCACGAGGCCGACTTGTTACTTCATGTGTATGATTTATATGAAATTAGTTTTATAAGTATTTAACCTTTCTCTCACTAAGCATCCAAAAATTACACATAATCCGAACGGGGGAATCAAACGACGCCTACTTGTATATGGCATCAGGAGAACAAAACGTTGGAAGTGTTTATGATCGTTTAATAATTTATTCATGTTTTCACGTACACATGCTTTACTCATTTGTGTAATTAATCATTTTTGTTAGTTTGCCGAATGCTTATGTACATAAAGTGAAATTGACCAAATCGGTCTATGGAGGATTCGAATCCCCCCCTTCGGTCGGGCTGGTTAATGTTATTCTTGTATTTGGATTGCAACAACAACAACAAACCATCACGCCGTTTCCCCGTAAGGGTAGGCAGAGATGATAGAACGCCACAACACTCTATCTTTGCATACAGATCTCGCTTCCTCTACAATCATACATCTTCTCATGCACGCGCGCCGATTATTCGGACTTTTGACATGTCCATCTTTAAGTATTTGTTAAATTTGGTCATGCCATGTCTTCCTCGGTCTTCCTCTATTTCTGTATCCATCAACATTCGCATTGTAAATATTCTTAGCCGTTCTTTCGCTGTCCATTCGTTCTACATGTCCAAACCAGCGCAGAGCTCCTTTCTTGATTTTGTCGGTAATGCTTGTCTCAGCTTTACATAATGTGCGGATCTCAACATTTGTGCATCTATCGTACATAGTTTTACCACACATTCGCCTGAGAGATCGCATTTTGGATTGCTATTTTTAAATTTTCGATTTGTTATTATATCGCCTGTGCGGAATCCCTGCTAGTCTGAGAAATTAAAGATTTACTCCATTTTGATATCATAAAAAAATATATTTTTTAAATGACTAAAAAAAGTATATAAGGATTTTTTTAAAGCTTACCATGAGGAATGTCAATCTGAAGTTTCGCGGTCTGGCCCTGAAAAACCGTGTATAGTATTCTGATATCAATCCACATGTGACGTCAGAGGTTCTCTTCCGCTTATTCTCGGTCATAATTATTATGTATCATAATTTAAGGTACTGGTTAAAGCGTTCGCATTTAAGCACAAAATCCAGGATTTGATTCTTAAGAAAAACAATTGACTTTTTTTTAAACTTAAAATGGACGACTTAACAGTTAACCATGTTGAGATACGCTGCGGTTTGAGTATTAATGCACTGTCCTATGCACAATTGACTTAAGCATTATTTACCTATTAAAATTATGTTAAATATTTTAATAATTATAGACTCCTCCAGCTTCAAAAACATTACAGTCTTCTCGGTGACATAAATTTGAATATTAATATGGTGTCCTGATTCGACATCGGAATATTAAGGGGATACCCAATACCCGCGAAATATTAATTTACCTATTGCTGTACCACCTACGCATACAGTCCTATTTTCGGCATTCAGAATTTACATAATATATATATTTTCATATTACTTACCCAATGAGAAAATTCAAGTTTTTAAAAAATATATGTAATAGAGACTATCAAACAAAGCAAAACAAAATATTTTTGATTTTCATGAGTAAAATTATCATCTCTATGATTTAACGAAGTTTTGTAATTTTTTTATTTCTCCACCCTGACATCAGGTGTTTTACCCGTGAGTTTTGCTGACATTCAAAAGTCGAGCCCCGTACCAGTCAAAACACAAAAAACGTTGAAAATCATGGCTGCCCGGAAACCGAACATCTGTCACAACACATAACAACGCTATAATTCAGTGGTCGGCAAACTCATTACTCAAATTTGGCGAGCCAAATTTATTTTCGTGTAAAAAGGTTTCCTCAAAGCCAACGGACCTTATTATGTGGTAGAAGATTTGCGTATTCTCTATTTCCACTGAATTTTTTTTTAATTAGCGATAATTGACCACTTGTGTTGACAATCTTGATTACCAATTCCAAAATATTGAATTTCTTATCGAGACGTCTTTGCACAAAGCGCTTCTTAGTGAATGATGCAACAGTAAAAAAGTATCTTATGATGATAGAAACAGAACCTTTTCTCTTTCCCGTCACACTTTTTGTCCCATTTGTTGAAATCGAAACAATTTTATCAAATGTAAGATGACGTTTCTCTGTTCATTTGATGGCAGCGTTTGCATATCCTCGCCACGTGTTTGACCAATCCTAAAAGTTTTTCATTAGGACCCGTTAAAAAAATAAGCGAAGAGTGAAACTTGACTCGAGTGGCTATAGAGCCACATACGGCTCGCGAGCCGCGGTTTGCCGACCACTGCAATAAGTGATTGGTTATTGTTCACAAGAACCTGTGACGTTTTAAAGTAGTTCATTTTTATTTAAATAAATTTTTTTTCCACACATTTTCAAATTTTTATCACGTGGGAGAAAACATTTTTTATATCCAATTTCCCGTTGCACTGAATTTTCTCATTTTTTTTTTATCGCTACCAAATAGTAATTAAACATATATTTTTACAAATAAACATTTTTTTTACATTAAAACATGCAAGTTCACAAAATAAACCATTCAGGTTGAACTTGCCATTGCTGAAGAATAAGATAAAATATGGCAAATTACAGGCCTTAATGATTTTTTTCATTACTTAAACACATCGTTCGAAAAGCATTTAACATTATTTTAAAAAGAAATACTGAATTTTAAATAATTTTGTCATCATTATTTCCCTATCCGATCGAAATGGTGCCCAGGGCACTCAATTAGCACTCCAGTTGCAGCGTATATAGAGTTGTTTTAAAATATATACATATATTTATATATTTTTATTTTATGCTTTATTAAGTTAGTTCATAACATCTTAAGAACTTAGATAAACTTTTAATAACAATTTTTTAATCAAAATTTCTGAATAACATATTTTTTTCAAATTAATTTGAAATATTTCAATCTTGTCTATCTCCTTTATTTCTTCAGGTAACTCATTGTGCAGCTTCAATACCTTTTTGTTACATGTAAAACACCAATGTCAACCATGTCAGGAATCGAACCCGATTCCCTTTTCTTGGTAGGCAAATGTGCTTACATTTGATCACGCGGAAATTTTATTATTTTTCCAAATATTGAAATTTTTAGACCATTTTTCAAAAATCAGTAAAATGGGAATGAATTTTGGTAGAGTAGGATTGAAACCAAAGATCTTCGATCTATGAGTCTACAACACTTCCACGAGGCCACAGACCGGTTCATCAATTATATTTTCATTAGAAATCTACAAAATATTTCCTTCGATTAAAAAAGAGCCCCTTTTCACTTAAACAAATAAACTGATAGCGAATATAAAAAAAAAAAACTTTGTTAAGCTAAAATCAAAGTGATGCCTTAAAGTATGTGTCATATCAGCAAGTTGTTTTTATATTTTAGTGAACGTTACTATGGTGAAGGCCTAAAGTGGGATTTGCATGTTGGTGTGACTAGTGTCCTGACTAAGGGACAGATTTGTCAAGCAGGATATAAAGTTATATCTTTGGATGGCGCGTTTGCCTAAGATGCTCGAGGTCCTGGGCTTGATTCCTGGGATGGTCGACATGAAATATTGATTTAATGAGTGTCAATATTTTACGATTCTCGATTAGTACACAAATCGTGAGGCTGATCATTTTACCGTTATGTAGCAGATAATGGATTAACCAAATTGTCAGTGCCCCATGCATCCTCGGATGCGGACAGTCGTGTAATTATGAAAAAGCATATTCACAAACCAGTTTTTTGTAAAAAAAAAACTAAACTTGTAAATTGTCTTCCTTGGCTCAGGTTTCCCAGTGAAGAACACATTATTAATTCAATTATGAAATATTGAAAGCTAAAAAGTAATATTTCCGGTAAATAGTAACATTTAACGTTAATAAAATCATTATTCCCCTTTCCGCACCCAGTGGTGCATAGGGGACAACATGGATAGAGTGAATGCAGTGTATCATACGCTTCAGGAACGTTACAATATTGCAATGTTAAACCACCGTGTAAAGACATATGTCTTGCCGCCCCAGGAGTGGTATTCTAAACGCTCTCGCAGCCGTAGAAAACATTTTTATCTCGTGTATTTTGTATGAAAAGTGTTTTATACGGCCACGAGAGCGGTTTAGAATAGCACCGCGGGAATCTTACGATGGTAGACGAACGCGCCAACTACTACACAAAGAGGACTTGTCTCCACTCGATTTCCTTATTCAGGATTTTTATCTGAGAGCGGCCATCGAATCGAAAACACTCGTCCAGGGATCTGGTTTTATTTCAAACACAGATATTTTTTATCCACCCGGACGCAGAAAGGTATGGCGTTATTATATGAGTACATTAAGAATGTTTACATGATTTTGTGTTGTGGAAAAATATACTATGACCGTATTTTTTTTTCTTGTAAATAATCACTGCGTGTTCACGATTTCCTTTACATTTTCGCTTTAAGCACATCACTGGGAATAATAGCACTTTACCGCCATCTAGGTACAAGTGGCGGAAGATCCTGATCGTGAACGAGCCGATGGGACAATACTCCACAGTGGGGACAAACACCTGCCATCTCATGATGAAAACCATGGCGCAGTATATCAAGAAGGATCCTAACCTGATGTATTCCTCGTGGGATACCACGCAGAATATTAAAAAAAACTTCAGCGACAATTTACGACTGGAATTAGCAATGTCGTACACAAGTAAGTAAGTTTTTTTATTTCGACGTTTGCTTCTGGTGTTGGGCAACAGATGGCAGTTTGTGCACTATTTTTGTGTTTCGGAATTATTTTTTCAAAAGCAAGAGTATAAACAATAAGCGCACACATTTTTTTTACGGCAGTAAATTAAAAGGTGAATTATTAATTTTTACAGTCTCCTGTTTGTCCTCAAATAATATTTTTGTACGCGTCTTCACTGGATGTTTGAATTTTTTCAACAGATGTCTCAAATTTTCTTCCATGCGCATTGTAAGTTTCCCGCCATTTCAATACAAACCCTCCAATTCGTTTTGACGTTTCAGATACAATTGGCTACGGCTTGTGTTAGTTTACGAAAGAAACGCCCGCTACAATGTTGCCGGGCTTGACACATGCTATCTCCAAGTAAACACACTAGCCCAAATGCTTAAGGAAGACAAACTTCTTAAGAACTCGTATCGGGCGTGGGAATTTATTCACGACGGGAGGAAAATCGAGGATAAACTAGTCGAACAGATTGGAAACAACTACGGCAGTGAGTCGATTTTAATTCTCACTTTTACTGCTATCGCTAGATGGCGGTAATGTAAATAACACGGTTTGAGTCTTCACTATTTTTTTCTCAATAAAACCTCCGTTTAATTGTATCGAATTGTTCGGAAACCAAGAAAAAATATTTTATTTTGGCGGTGGTCACATTTTTTTTACTGTTTGATGATTTCGTATTTTTATAAACACGCTGTTTTTCTATGACAATTCCAGAATATTATGATACGGTAAGTTAACTATTTTACCAACTTCATTTTGTTTACAGATAATGCATACCAACCACATATTGTTTACGTTTTATTAAAACGTAAACATCGCATAGTTGACATTCTTGTATATTAGATAACTAATCAGAAAACATTTGTCCAATGCAGAAATGTAGGAACATTATGTATATCAAATGACTAAATGCATAATTCATACCGGCTAGATTAAATATGTCGGCTATTAGGAAATTACACTTAAAATGTGATAAATCAAATCGGTTTATTTCCGCGTTTTATCAGGAATCATTGTAAATTATTAAGTAGAATGGAGATATGGTGCACACGGATATAACATAGGTACAAATAAATACACATTCATTTAGGTAATTTGAAATAATATAGAAAAACATTCCTTAAACAGAAAATTTAAAATCACATTTATCCTCGTTTGAAGAGAAACATTCAAAGCGTAATAAAGAAATATGTTTGTAAAACGGTTTCCAACCTTGATGTGTCGTCATTCTTGGCGATAAATAAATGAAACTAGCAGGCAACAGTCGGCTATCGCCGATTGTTATATGCTAGGAAATTCGCCCCCCCGGGCCTCGCTTTATCGGCCCTGTGGGCCTCAGTTGATCCGCCCTTTGGGCCTCATTTGAATTATTCGAATAAGTTGAAAGATATACAATACGTTATATTTCAATGAAACAGAGTGAGACCAATTATTTAAAACATGCGTGCTGGCGGTGTATTGTGAGAGAGGATTCTATTCTATGAAAATATTTATTGTTTTATTGCAATGTACAGGGTCAAATTAAAGAGGCTAATAAGGGTGTGTTTTAAAATTATATCAGCTGATTTATTAAAATTCTATCTCTATTATTTTCTATCCTATTTATTTTTAAAATTCCCAATCTATCTAACTTTGGACCATTATGTCTTACATGTAAATTTAAGTCATTTGATTCGTCAAAATTATTTTTCAATCCTTTAAATGTGATGCGTGGTTTGATATATTGTTATTTAATATAATTTATCTAATCTATAGATATGACTGAATATTGGAGTTTTTCCTTTCTCCCCCCTCTTAACCTCGGCCCCTTTTCATAGCATAGTGTAGATATATAGTCAATTTTAATTTCTAACAAAAATAAATATAACTTTAAATGTTTTGATTTATAATGAAAACGTTACCAACAATATGTTCATAAACCACTGATTTTCTCAAATTGAACGATTTTGACCTACCCATGAAAGAAAAAATATGCTTTAGTTAATATACCCATCCTTATGCATTTGTATGTAAAATGTATATGTGTTTCAATCACAATAAAGATTACAAAAAATGCGTTGATTGAATGAAATGAAAAGATACGAAAATAAGAACTCGTCGACCTTTGAGACGCGTTTTTCTCAAAACTATAAAAAGGCCAAGAACATTTAATGATATCTTGAAACTAAGTCCTTAAAATGTTATTTTTTTGTCAAAAAAGGTAATAGGTTCATCAGTACGGAATAATAATTAAACATTTCATATGATTTTTAATGATGGCTGTTTGCAGTTTATGTATTCGGAGAATAACATGCTATTTTACATGTATCTGTACCTTCAAAGATAAACCACGGATCACGGAAGCTACATTGAACGAAATGTTCAGGAAACAAGATTTTGTGATCGTACGATTTCTCAAACTCCGTAGTGTAGTGGTCAAGACACTTGACTCACGCGCGGAAGGTTCCGGGTTCGATTCTCGGTGAGAACACAAAAATAAAATTAGTTTTTTCTCAAACCTGGGTGTTCTGTGATGTAATTCACCACTGTAATTGGACCTTCCGGCCTGTTGTGGTGCAAAAATAAATAAAATAACCTTGAAACCAAATGAGATAATTTCAACCCATACAGAACTTTCAATGTAAAATAATGTTTTTTTAAATAATTATAGTGTATATTAAAATAAAGTGTCTGGGACTACTGACGTTTTTTGCGTTAAAACATAGTGTACATCAGCTTTTTATTTCAACTTCAAAAAGCATTTTTATGACGAACGAGCTGAACCCAGCAATGTTAATTTATTAATCAATTATTTTCAAATAAATCATTCTTTAAGCAAATGTCAAACTTTTTTTTAACACCCAAAAAAGTAACCTCCGTCCATTTTTTTTGTATACGCATTCTCGGCGAATGCAACCCTGGTGATGGATAAAAAAAACATTTACGCTCCTTAATTTTTTTGTGCTTAATAAATAAGAGTTTGTGAGCTATAAACCTTCTCACGGTAAAGATGTACATTTATCTGAAAACCGCACTTAAATCGGTCCTGTAGTTATCGAGTCCATCGAGGACAACCATTCGAACATTACCTTTTATATATACAAATGTAGACAGCGATGTTTTATTTAAGTATAAAAGTACACATATTTTTTAATGTACTCGGCACGGGTAACCTCAGTTAGGTCACATTATTTTTTTATTTATAATTGTTTAGAATGTACACAAAATAAACAAATAATTAAATAGCTCCAAATCTGCAAAAAGTAGACTCCTGTGTTTTATCCTTAAAGGTAAGATATATGATTGCCGTATAATCGTAAGCACAGTTTTTTAATCTGTGCTGTAATCAATGGCCTTATATGTCTAGTTGTTTAGTAAAATACGCTCTTGGTACATATATATTATGCAAGTGTGTATGTATGTAGGTGTCGGTATATAAAACTATACAATTATACGTACATATTTAATTATTAAGTCACGCGTACAATTCTGCCGTCTGGACCCGATGGGGTCTCTGACCAGAGTCTTGTTGGTCAAGGGCGATTTTTGTTCACAGTGGAGCAGAAAATAACCAAGTTTACTGACATCTTGTTTTTCAAGAAGCCATTGTTCTTTCTGTTTCTTAATAGACAATAGCAATAACTACATATCTATAGACCGATTGAGATAAACAATATTTTAATCGCAAATACAACAACAATATTATGCGTCGGTTTAGTGGACATCGATTATATTATATATTCATGCAAAACTGTGTTTTTTTCTATGAGAGCGTGAATAGCAGATACGATGGTTCAAATGAAAATTATGCACATCATCATTATATTTATTTATTCAAATACTTTATAAACACTTACAGTTTACATATATATGCATAAGGGCGGGCATATTGCCTTAAGGCAATTTCTTCCTTCCTACACAAACCGATCAGTTTGAGAAAATCAGTGGTATTGTCGGTATTTCATAATATTTTCATTATAAAATTAAACATTAATTTATATTTGTTTAAGAAATAAAAATTGACTAAATACCTACAATATACTATGAAGAGGGGTCGAGGTAAAGAGGGAGTATAAAAAACAAACCATAATATTCAGGAAGTGACATTTCAATTGTGATCTGAATGTGAATATAATATGGTATGTTGAATATCCCCAACTTATCTGGATCTACTATGAAGAGAGGATGGGGTATAGAGGTAAGGAAAGAGAGAGGAGAAAGGAAAAGCAACCCCTCCTGTGAAAGAGGAGGAAAAAATAAGAGCGGAGAATGGGTATTGAAAGGGTTCTCTCATTACTAGAACGAAGAGATAGCCCATGCTGTGATAGAGATTGGAAGAGCTCTTCCAGATAAGCAAGCGAAGTGGGACAATTAAAAAAAATGCAAAGAAGTAATAGAATGCGAATGATTCTTCCATGTCCGATACTGAGCTAGTGTAGTTGCGTGCGATTTTCGGTTATGTAGTCGAATTTACGAAGATAAAAGATACAACGTATACAAACATTCTGCAATCGTTCCAACTTATCAAGCAATTTAGAATTAGCATCATCATCATCAGTGACGCTATAGCCCATTGTGGGTCCATCTCCATTCCTCCCTGCAGCCTGCTGCTTTTCTCCAGTTTATTAGGCCAATTGCTCTCATGTCGCTTTCCACATCACCCAGCCATCTTAATTTTGGCCTGCGTCTGCTTGGTCTGCTTTCCGGAGCAGTATATTTTTTTAATTGGGGGTACGATTATCATTCATTGTGTGCACAGGGCTCAACCACTGTAATCCTCTCTTTTTTGAAAAATTATGCAATGTTGGGTCAGCCATGTAGTGCCTCGAACTCATAATTGAACGGTCTCCTTCACCAGGGCCGCAATTATGAACGGCTATCTTTATCGGTAAATACTGAGACGTTATAAACTAATATCGATATTTATGTACTAAAATGTGTATATTTGTATGAAAATTCAAAGTATCTTCGTCGATAACCGCTAATTGATAATACACAGAAAAAAAATTACAAATATTTTCTTTTTTGCATTCGGAAAACTTAATTTTACTTTGTAGATAAAATTGAAGATAGATGGTAACTTCCCACTGTAATCGGAGCCCAGGGGTGCTATTCTGAACCACTCCCGTGGCACGAGAAAACAGTTTTTCTCGTATATTTTGTATGTAAATACACGATATAATACGGCCACGAGAGTGTTTGGAATACCAACCCAGGAGAACATTGTGAATTCGTTAATTACTCCGGAGAAGAAATATTGATTCAATCATTTATTTCAAAAATAAATTATTCATTTTTTGGCATGTAATGAATAAGGAAAATAATGAAATTTTGACAGCAGGCAGTTCAGAACAATGTAGAATTAAAAATATGAAAAAAATTATTGTAAAAAAAATATTAAAATTAAAAACTTAACTAATGTCGGCCTTGTGTTGTAATGGTCAGCGCGTTTGCCTATCAAGCAAGAGGTCTCAAGCTCAATTCCCGACATGGTTGATATTGAATATTTATTTAAATGGGTGACACCATAATATTTCATAGTTCCTGGACTGGTACCTGAAGCGTAAGACTGATCATTTTATCTTCTTGTGACAAAATAAAATGATCAAGATACTCTCAGATTGGTGTACCAATGCAGTGCCCTATGCACCATTCGGTGCGGAAAGGGGATGATGATAAAAAATATAAATATCAGAACAGCGTTCTACCTACATTTTTTTTCAGTCTTACGATTTTTAAAGTTACTATGTATCTAGATTCTTAAGAGATAGGCCCATTTCACATGTGCAGCGCTTACCCATGCGACATCGCATAGTCGGTAAATTTGTATTTGTGTGTGTGAGAAGGGGATGGGAACTCCGGAACGTTTTCATTCCTAAAGTATCAATTCGAATATTCGAATGTCGATTCGAAGTTACGGGATCATGTATATATATAAATATACACACAAATTTCATTTGTATTTTCCAAATTGTATAAATAGCTTCTTTAAAATTTCATAACCTTGATTCATTTACAGACAGAAAAGATATCTTCGATCAGATTCTGCTTTACAAAACTGAAAATAATACATTTGATTCCCCAGAACTAATTAATCCACTTGCATACCGTGTCCCCCCTAGACCGAGTAGACTGATATTTCTATCTTCCTGACATTAATTCTGAAGATGTTTTTTAAATTAACTTAAACTTATCGTCTTTTATTTATCTAATTAAAAAACACTTTTTTGAGAAATGACCAAAAAATAGTTTTCACAATAATAATAATATTACGAGTACAATACATAAGTTGTTATGTATTTTTTTTAGTTAGTGTATACAATAATGCATTACAAGAATAGGCATATTTAGATTATATATTTTTAATGAATATTTTTTCTTTCATTCTTCATACTTCATAAGTATTTTGAAAAAACAACGCATTATCCATAAATAAAAAGTCGATTACGGGAATAATCTAATTCGGTTATTCGAACTATTAATATTGATAATAATCGTTTGCGATTAAGCACACCCCAACAGATTTTGATAGATTTTTGTCTGGCAGACCGGGTCGTCTTCATTTTACAACGTGTGTGAAAAGGTAATAGATTTTGTATGCGTTTGCAGGATAAGCGCGGTAAAGTTATCGGGTCGTATGGATTTGCGTGGCATGTGTGAAAACGGCCCATGGCCAACCCTTCATGATAATATTGTGTTGAGTCCAGGGCCTCGATTACAGTGGGAAGTTTTCAATTTTATCTACAAAATAAAATTGATTTTTCTGTATGATGAGCGGAATATGCATTAATTATTTTCTTTTCAACATGTTCAATTATAGGTACCGATGAAGATACTTTAAATTTTCATGCAAATATACTCATTTTTGTACACAAATATAGATTTTTCTTTATAGACCAGTCGAAGATAACTCTGTTCACTTTCCATTGTAATCGGGGCCCAGACTATTTTAAACCTGTTGGATTCTTAATCATATATTTTTAATATCTGTGTACGTTGCTCTATTAAAGATTTCGAATGGATATTTTTTATTTCGAATCTTGAAGTAGGGCACACATAAACATATTCTTATGTATGCTCTGAAAATAAAAATGTACGTTTCATTTATAAGTTGTTAAACACATATTTTTTAACCTTCAGTTTGAATTTTGATAATTTCTTTTCTTTATAAATGTTTTTTTCCCGTATTTTGACCGATCACATACTTCCACTTATAATTTAACTACTTGTTAAGGATATTCGATACTCACATTTTACAAAACGTGAGTCAATAATTCTAATTATAATCAAATTTGTGTCCGAACCACAAGGCCAGCCAGTACATAAATATTCATTGATTTATGTGCAAAAAACGGTGATTTAAAATTAATTGTATTTCAATATTTGCGCTGGATTATGAATGTAATTACGATTTCGATGTTAGTGAATTTTTTTTACCAAAATTTAAGAACCTTTAATTATTATAACTACAAGATTATTTATTAATATTGAATATCGTAGAGTGACTGTAAAAAATAAATATGATGTAATAATGTATTTTTATAAGATTAATTAGGAGTTATTATTTCTGACACTATGTAATTGAATTTAATGTTAAAATAAATTAATTATATTTAAACTCTGCAAGAGTAAGTCATAACAATGAATTAATAATATCGCACCTTTAGGATGAAAACGACTTAACTTCAAACAAGCTTAAAATGCGTTAAGATCGTAAAACGACTTTAATGAACATTATCAAACTTTTTGCATTTAAAAAAAACTCAACATTCGGGTGGAAATAGGACAAAACCGTAACATCGGTCTCTTTATTACTCAGATAATTTAGGTTCCATATCAGTACAGAAGTGACGCAATTAATGTTGTGTTTAAACTGCTGTGTGAAAGACGCAACGCAGATACACATATAGTGACCGAAAGCCGGTTGAGTCGATTTTATTCCGTTACAAATGACACGTTTACTTTATTTTTAAAAATATTAAAACAACCAATTTAGCTTTTAGATTGTTTCGTTCCGGCTTATCGATAATAAATGTGACTTATTTTAAGTTAATGTTATTTTATAATTTAAATTTTCGATAATCTTAGAGACTAATTTACGTTCATGTCATAACGTGAATAAATAAAAACATCTGTTTGGTGACCTGATCTGACCTAATAAAAATTATGTTATTGTCTTATTTATCAAAGCGCTTTTGTTTGTTGTTTTATTCAATCTAATAATAAATCATTAAATAAATGTCTTGTTCAAACTTATGATAATTTATTTTTATTACGCTTTTTTTTCATAGATTCATAGTTAAAAGCTTTTGGCTTAATTTTTCACTAAAAATTTGGAGCTAACTTCGAAAAATACAAAACAATCGACAAAAGAATACGAAGGTGTCAAAATTTACATTTTTTTGCGATTTCCCAAAAAGTTGATTTTTTGAGTTGAGTCCTAAAATTGAGTCCTAATGGTGCAATAAAATAAAATATTCTTATCGTTGTTTTTTAACACATTGGTATTTTTCAGATTGATATGAGTTTGTTTATATTCGATTGAATAAACATTTTGTCCGTAAATTCGTTAAGTTGGTGTAAAGATCATTCCTGCAACCACTTTGTGACATGCAATAATCATTATTAATATTTACATTATGTGAATAAAAATAAATAAAAAATAACAATTAATCACATTAAAAAATAAAAAATATTGGTAAATTATTGCTAAATAATATAGATAACAATAGTTTATTTAATAATTCAGGTGTTTACCAATTAAAATGCAATACTTGTCCTTTAGTACGTTGAGTTGCACTAGACAAGAATGCATAATAAACATTGGGAAGATATTATTTTTTTGTAAATAAAACAGTTTGTATTTTAATGTATACAAACAACATATTTTTTTGTGGATTCCAATCAAATTTTTTCATTACAATTTCTACTCATTTATTTATTTTTACTGGACTAAATTAATATTAACTGACATTTAATACATTTTTGAAAATAGTTTTCCTACAAAAAATGCACCCATATTGGTAAGAAGAGCAGAGTTTACCATTTGCAAAATGAATTCTATATTTGAAAATTCATTTCTTGAAGTATTAGAATTCAATTATAAACATGTAAGTATCTAGGTACCTACTTATCAATGCAAGTCACACAATCTTTTTTACGTTAATACAATCGATTTTTACACGCTTTCAATCAGGCGTTTTGGTTTCGAATTAAATATCAAGCTCATGTAAAACCGGCTAGCGGTTAGAGAACGACTAATCACGCATTGGGCATGTCTGAGCGTTTGTTAATGACTCATAATTTTACAGGGCTCAGTTTTTTTATAGTTAGGTTAGGTTTTATTTTAAAAAACTTAACCTGTTACCATGGTTACGTAAAACCATTTAACACCCTTGAGGTATTATTTTACGAAAATAATTAATTTAAAATGAAAATGATTAGTATTGTGAAGTAAAGCCTTCGGACGATCTTTATACAAATATGATAGCTATTTTTAAAAACACAAAATGTACCGATACAGAAAATTTCTTTTTGATACTGTGTCTTTTAAAAATAACTCAATTGGCTCAGTTTTTAGGTGCGGAAAACGGACTGCGAAACGTCGATTTTGTCTATTTAAGTTAGGAATAAGAGGTCCGACATGCAGATATCTTTTTCACGCAGCATCGGGGAGGCACCGCGAAACAGTGACAGAAAAACGACTTTCATGTATCAAACTTCCTTGTCACCGCATATCCTCACAATTTATGTTATCCGAAACACAAAACACACTTATCTTACCAAAATGTTTTGTACACCGTTCTATTAAAAAGACCTAAATTATATAGTTATGGTATTTGTTACAATCAATATAGTGTAAAGTTTCCGCTAGCCAAGTTTTGTAAAATTTCCATCGAAAATAAACGTAAAAATGGCATTTTTCAACAAAAAATGATAAAAGCGCCATCTATGCAAAATAGTTATATATTTTTGTTTAGAATTTACTTAAAACAACGTAGTATAAATGTATAATTTAACGTATAAGAAGTTATATGATAATAAATAAGTTTTTGTCGAGTACATGGAGTCGATTCAGAATAGCATTATAAAAGTTTACTGTTCCTAAGCTTCTCTATTTCTTAAATATTCCTTCTTTATTCCCTTTTCCAAAACGTTCCTCACCTCTGTTGTACGAGTAATATGTCCATTTATATTAGTTTCTGAAACAATCTGTCGATAGTTTTGATAGGTTTC
This sequence comes from Micrasema longulum, assembly GCF_059751315.1. Classification (NCBI taxonomy): domain Eukaryota; kingdom Metazoa; phylum Arthropoda; class Insecta; order Trichoptera; family Brachycentridae; genus Micrasema; species Micrasema longulum. The sequence continues at coordinate 323,325 of NW_028277469.1, read as the reverse complement.
ATTTTGATAGGTTTCATTTTGGAATTTCATTTTATATGGTTGAAATATTGTTTGGAAATTGAAAATATTTTTTTTAATATAAAGTTGGGAAATGTAGTTTCTCGTTGGACTATTTTTATGACTATAAATATTTTTTTATGACTATGAAAGGCATTTTTATCTAGAAACTGTGAACAAAATAACATTTAAATCAAATTCCCATGAATGAGGTTTCCCATTTCAACTTTTAAAAAGTTTTTATTACATTTTTGCATGTTTAATATGAATATTTTGTTCTTGTTGAGTTATAAATATCCGTATTCGAAAGCCAATTTGTAGTAGGGCGAGATTCGAGTCTCGGACCACCCGCTGAAGAGTCCCCGGCACTACCCCCGGAACCACAATATGTCTCATTTGTAATTATAATTAAAGGAGGAATGCTTCCGGTGCCCGTCCGGAATATGAAAAAAATGCAGTTCAAAATATATTTAAAAAATAAATATTTCACTGATATTCCCGTAAAATGCATTTTTCGGGTGTGTCCTTGTAACAAAAATGGTAATTTTTAAGATAAATATTTTTATTATTAATATTTAAAACATTGACTTGGCTATCAAATATTTTAATAAATTTGATGTTAGAAAACGTTTGTATATAACCACATAAGGACTTTTCTGTCTTTCGAGATGCACCCGTTTCTTTATCAGGACACTAATTACACTAGTAAATATATTGGAGATAAATTCATAGATATAAATAATTTTATTAATACAATGTAAAAAAAATAAAAATCATAGAAAAAATAACACAGATGAGTCGGTTTCAGTGTAATGTTTACCACTTCAAAAAACTTATTATTTAATGTAAGACATCCATTCTGCGAAGTTTAGTTTTTTTAGTCAAATTGTAAAATCAAAAGAAGATAGATTAGTTCTAAAGGCATAATATTATATTGCTTAGTAAATCTGCGTAGATTAGTAGTAGTAGCTTGCATAGCACTGACTTCCACGACTATAAATAAGAATAAGTATAAAATGTCACTTTTTAAGGCTCATTGAGTTATATACTATATATCACCGGATTCATATCGATGAGATCTGTAATCTGGCAAAATATATACCTCCATTTAATAGGGTTAGGGAATATTGGCGTGTCACTTTATAATATGTAATTTAATGTATTTATTTAGATAATTTTGCAAACAAAATTTGAACACCTAGTTATACCCTAACTAATAAACAATATAATATATCTGTTTTTCTATTTCTAAGACTTGCAAATTCAGATATGTTAAACAACAAACATGAATTGTCAACAGAGGTGACATACTGTCTTTATAAATGGAGTAATAGTTGACAATTTATGGTGTCTTGTTTTAAAATCATTGTTTAATATGGAAAATGATATGTCAAACATATTTATTCATTCAGATATTTTTTATTACTAAATTTTGTGACTTCAAATAAAACTTTTTGAGACACTCAAAAATGAAATATTTGTCAGCGTTTAATTCATTTTTTATACTTTTTATTATGTTTATATTATTATCGTCAGCAAATTTAAATTATTCAACTATATTATACAAATCCCTCTCCCCCATTCTTCCCCTTTTTTCTCATCCCCAACCCGCTTACATTTACGAGAAACAAATCATCAATGCCTCTACTGACATTAAAATTCATCTTAATATGTTGGTCCATGCGTATTCAGCCTGTTATATACATGACTAAATAAGGTGTTTGGTGAAAATTTTGATTAGTTTGTAGTCTAAAAATGTCTTACTGTTGCATATTTTGGGTGTTAGGAACAAGCTAAGTTGGTTAGAGCCATGTTTTCGGATGAGGTGCGCGGTATGCGGTGAGCAATCTTTCACTAGAAAAAGTATGTTTACAAATATTTCGAAATCCACATTAAACCGGTTGGCGTGTGGGCCCAGGTATGAGTGAGATGAATGTATATCAATGTCGTTCAATGTCAATCGTGACTCTTTTAATGAAAAGGTGTTAAGTAACATAGTTGAATGGATTATAAGTTTATTATGCTATATTCTAAGGCACGCTGCAGCCTAGATTCTAATGTACTGGTACTGACCTCATTATCTGCCCTTAGACACTACTTCAATCGGAAATCGCGACGAATTAAGTATACACGTCTTGCAATCATTCTTTACACTATTAAAACTTTTAGAAATAAAGATAAGAGGAGTTCCTCAGAATTGAAAATGCAAACTTTTAGAAAGATGTTTGGAAATTTGATGTTTAACTGGATTAAACATTATTAAATCAGACGAGAATGCAAAACTGTGACGAGCGTTATTGATAAAGTTAAGAAAATATCTTTACTGACCTTAGTACTGTACTGTACTGACCTCAGTACTTTACTGTACTGACCTCAGTACTGTACTGTGCTGACCTCAGTACTGTACTATACTGACCTCAGTACTGTTACTGATCTCAGTACTGTTACTGACCTTAGTTCTGATACTGACTTTACTACTATACTGTACTGACCTCAGTACTGAACTGTACTGACCTCGGTACTGTACTGAATTAACCTCACTAACTGTACTATACTGACCTCAGTACTTTACTGTGCTGACCTCAGTACTTTACTGTAATGAACTCAGTACTGTATTGACCCCAGAGTATTAAAAAAACAACAGAAGAACCCTCAACACGTTTTACCACTCCTAAACACGACACCACAATGTAATAGTTCTTTTACCAAAAGCATGTAAATTAAAAAAAAAAATTATTTAATTCTATTGTACCTGCATATGGATATACATATTTATTTATTTTATTTTATTTTTATTTATTTATACTTTTACACTGTTTGTATTCTTTCTTTATGCAGAATAATGTTCCCTTACCGAGAAAAACGAAATAAATAAAACTGTACTTTGTCTAAAAACTGGTAAAATGTAATCCTCGGCACGGGATTTCCCAGTGAGAAATACATAATAACGTAATTATGTATATTTTTATCAGTGAAATACTTAATAAATAAATAAATTCACGTTAACTCGCCACCACGACAGACCAGACCTCAACACAACACATAGGAACAATATAAAATGACCTTAACATGTCTCTTGTTAAAATGTTTAATCAACAACCAAACAAAAAAATTGCGACGCTGTTGTACTATGAAATAGAGCAAAATGGCATCTTTATAAGGGGGTCGCGCGTTATTACTCTGAGGTACTTGCACAGACGACGTGAATTTAAATATGGTTTTGCACTTAAATATTTCATTGTCCTTAGACTGGCGCCTGAAGCGTAATACAGATCATAGTGATCACCTTAAATTCACGTAACAAGAAATGATTACAATGCGCAGCAATAGTGTGTAGTTATTGCCACATGCATAATAGGGAAATATCACTTTTTTTTACATTTTCAAAGTAATAAAGGTCTCTTAAAACTGTCCTACAAAAAATTTTTTTTGCTTATTATTAGCAGCATAAAAAATATTTTTAAATTCGTAATTTTGATTTCCAGTTAAAAATAGTCATTCCATTGGCCACGCCCCTAATACGTTACGAATCATGTTTTTCGTACATGGCCATTGAAATTTGTTTAGAACATTACCCCAAATATTGACGTCACAACAACTAAGGCCAAACACGTAGCGTTTTTCTTTCAACGTATTTTTATTCAATTTCATTTTTACATTTATGTATGAAAACATTTCTCCACAGTATCCATATTGATTTTGAAAATACAATTAATTATTCTAAATCCATTTCGTATATTTTTATCGGTATTCATTGTATGTGATATTTTCCGAGTAGCTGCTCAGAAAAAAAAAATGACGGAAATACATTTTGAAGAATAATTTTCGTTGCAGATTAATTTTCATGACGAATCATGAATACTCACGGAATTTTCTTTGATTCCAGCGTCAATCTCAGTGTTTTGATTTATACCGGCTCAAATAACAATGCACATAGTAGGTATCCCAAGAACAATACAATATAATCCAACAAAGCCTTCATTGCAAGGGCAAACATTGTTGCAAAAACAAATTATTTGAAGCATTTAGGTTAGATATCACGTTATCGGGAAAACTCGGAAACACATAATTCCTCCATAACTTAGATATGAAATTCAAATGCCGATGACTAATAAATTACTAGGGAACTAGCTAGAATTTATTGTTTTTGAAATGCGTTAAAAATTGTGACCGTTTTGTTTTTTCTAACTCAAAATATATAATTGACATATTAAAAAAAATAGGAGAACACCTGGCATTGGCTCGTTTAAGTGGCCACTGTACAGACTGTGTAACATTCACCATTTTGCCTGTATTTTAACATCCATATTCCTTCAATTCTTCCATCTTCTGATGTTTGTCAAGTTAAAGAGCATATATCAACATATATCACTATTTGATGCGCCTGAACTACTGAGCTCAATAAAATGAAATATCCCAACTAGAAATCTCAGACAAAACCAACTCTTTCATACCGATAACCATAGAACTAACTATGGTTTTCATTACCCTACGCCTAGAATTCTTAAGTCTGCCAACAAACATACCAGTCTTGATTTTTTTGATAACAAGTTGTCTTCTTTCATACGATCACCGAATCAAATTCAATTATAAACACCTCTCTCCCGCTTCCACTCCCGCCAAGTCTACTATGTACCATTGTGTCTTACTACTTTCTTTTATGATAACTTTCTATGTACACATATGTCCTTAAAAATGCCCAGTAGGCGTTAATATAAATAAATATGTAATTTTCTTTTCGAAATATTATGTAATAAAAAAAATAACGCTTTCGTTTTGTGTAAAATACTATAAAAAAAATTCCGACCTGTTTTGGAATCCGTTTTTTTGCCAGAGTAAAAATAAATATACAATATTTTAGAAAAAAAAACTAACGATATTCTACATATACACGTGTACAATTTATTTTTTCCTAGAAATATTTAAAAAAAAACAAATTTTAATGTCAAATGTAGTTATTTCGCTTATCACCTGTCTGTTTAATGTTTAAGCATATCTATGCAGAATGGTAGATGTTACACAGTGTTTAAAGTGGTCACTTAAACCTAAAATGTTTTTTCTCCCTGTTGCATTTAAATATTAATAACCCCCTAGGGAGGAAATCCAACCTGTCTACAGACATTTGGAGATATTTAAAACATTGCTGATTTACCTACATTCTACTTAATTTATTAAGTTGTCGTTAAATTTTTAGAACTCCATGTAAGGATATTAATATTAAGCCAAACACACGGACAATGCGGAGTTAAGTGTTTTTTTTTTAAAATTATTTATTTAATAAAAGACTATCAAACTAAGCCGAAATTTTTGGTCCTAATATTTCATGTCCACTCTTCCAGAAATCGAACCTAGAGCATTGAGAATAGTCACAAACGCGTCAACCACTACATGACAAGGCGGATTTATTTTCACCTGATTTTTTAACCCAAAACATTTACTAAAGAGCAACCATCGAGTCGAAAACACTCGTCCAGGGTTCTGGTTTTATTTCTCACACAGAACTAGATCCACCTGGATATAAAAAAACGCACAAGATATTTCGGATTGGGATTAATTAGCTTATCAACTTAGTATTTAAATTTGTTACGAGTAGCTAAAAGTATAAAGCAAGCATATAAATTTACACTTACGATACTTTTATCGGGGACATCAGAGTTTCTGTATTGAATGCTTTTATGGTGACGTTATTCAGGATATGAAAATATTATTGTTGATAACAGTTATGTAAAATATTCTGCGTTTGTTATACTTGGACCTGAACTTTGCCACGTTTTATCTTAATGATTAAATATTAGTTCTCACGAAGACTGTATCAAGTACCAAGTAGGCAGTAGCGTGCGTATCCTAACGGCAAATAAGCAGTGCCTACCCTAAAACATTAGATATTGGTTGCGAATTATGTAGGTATGCATTGTTAAAATACTGTCACAACTTCAATATCCTTTGTACCCACAACCACTATTCACTCCCATCACCAGTATCATCCGCCACAATTAGACCTCGTGTCGTGAATTGCGTGTTTATTTTGTTGAACGTGTACCGCATCATAGACTTTGTTTCCACCAACTACCAGTGTTCATCTCCAGATCGGTGGTCTGTCTTTGTGTTGGTGCCGCTCGCAATTGACCAGTCAGACCACCGCAATTCCATCAAGAACAAACCAGGTTAGTGGCATCCATTCCTAATCTTATTCGTTGGGGTTGTGACCGATTGACACTACATACTGCATTCCAAGGATATTAATTTATTCCATTAAAATTAAAACAGTCCACTCCACTAAATAATATCGTTGAAGCCCTAGAGCGTCGCCCGCCGCAATTTGTCGCCCCACATCCGCGTAGGTATTTGTTTTCATATCAGCTATCATAAAAAAAATCATTCCTGATGTCTGCCAACAAATATCCCAGTCTTGATTTCTTTGATAACGAGTTATCCTTTTTCATAGGATCGAAGGTAAAAACTATTAATACTATCTTTATTTACTCAGATGACGATCATTGGAACGTAGTTATGCAAAAAGCAGTAAGGCATTGAAAAGTGAAAGTGAAATAATAGAACTTTTGTGAAAATAGTGAATAATCAAATTCACACAACAGTTGGAATGTTTTTTATTTTAAATGCGAATGCGTAAAACGTTTTTTTAAATAAAAAAATATTTTTAAAAATTATTTAACCAGAACTTAATGATTTTAAAAGTCTGGTTGTCCACACTACTTAAAATGTATATTTTGGAGAAACAGCCAGCCTTAGTTAATCTCTGGCGTATGTTATATCATTATGTATTGAATATATTATTTTATATTTATACAAGGGTACTTTAATGTAAAAAATCGCTTAATGAATTTATAACAATAAATTAATAATTAAATAACATACAAACTACAACTGTAAAAGTTATAAGCGTTTACGTGTTTTGCGAATCCAGGGTTAAAGTCTAACACTGTTGTGAGTTTACTAATTTGGTTTATTTTATTTGAAAAAAAAAAGAAAAATCCGACAATTATTTTGCATATTTAAGGCATTTTCAAACAAATACTGTAAACCTTAATTGAAAACTCTTTGCACGCCACTGCAAGTAGGTACTTGGTACATTAATCGACACAACTCACGAAGTAAATCAAGATCATGGGAATACACCTACATATTAAAGATGATCTCATGACATAATGGTCTCCTATGAGAAGGTATGTAATTGTTTATCAATTTACGTTACAATTAATTCGTTATTTGTTTACTTCGGATTAAAAGTTTTTATCATAAATATATACATAATATGCTGCCGTTCCAAGCAAAAAAGCAGAAAGCAAAATTTAACAAGAATGTTTATTAAATGACATAACTCTAATATTTTCTATATGAATATTTAGTTTTTGGAAATAACTTTTTTCAAATTGATATTTTAATATTTTTGAGAAAATATGAGAATTTAGACATGTACCGAGTTTATGACATGTAATCGGCTGGAATATGCAAAGATCTGCTCATGTTTAAACAACCCATATTTTATAAATTTCATAACTATGTTTTTTTGTCCACATAGTCTAACATGGTGTAGTAAACTTTTTTGTTGGAATGAAATGGTTAGTTTGACTTACCATGGTTTTTTTGTAAGGTTGCGTGAAATTGAATAAAAGATTCACTTACATTGTTCTTAGATTTAATAGATAATATGATGAATACAATATTATACAAATAATGATTAAATTAAATATAACACTGAATGAATTCACCGTGACATGCATTGATATTATGTGGGTGTTTGAAAGTCTTAGAGAAAGAGAGCAAAAAACTAACTGAACTGAAGCCAACACGGGACACGGAAATTCTGTTAAGTTTCGATCGCGTCGAAGTCGAGCAGTTCCGGTGTGACTTAAGCGATGTTGCTAGCGGTAAAAATGCAGCGTAAGTGCTTGCCCATAATGGCATAAATAATGTATGGTTTGTGTAATAGTAATTTATAAAAACTCAAACTAGGTATTTATGGATGTTGAGCCCTGTAAGTACCTAGATTTCCATGATCCCTTCTCAAAATTATTTTCAATCTCTTTTGTGATTATCCCGGGATACGACCATGTGGTTTATATTGGACTCAAATAAAAAATCATGTAATTTTTAAAAATCGTTTGTGATTTTTTATGAAGTAATTAGAAGTAAAAAAAAAGAGTGTGATAGTTAACGATAGGAGAGTTTACTACCTAAAGTTATGCCAAGATGTTTTATTGACAAAACCATTGGAAAGGAAATATTTTTTATTTTGTAGTAGAATATAGGTTTTTTTCGTCGCGTGAAAGATATTATTCACATTCAATAATGGTTTGAGGAGTTATTCATATCTAAATTTATTGCAACAGTTGTTATTTTCATTTGTCTACGTTAAGTTGAAGACAATTGATGTCACACCATTCATTCAAACAATTAATATTCTGTTGAAAAAAATACAATCATTAGGAGATTCGATAAGTTTAAGTATTTTGTTGTCATCAGCAAAAAGCCTTGTCATTTATAAATATATTCAATAATAATGGAACTCCTTGAGGTACTCCAGAAGTAACACTGATTAAAGAAGACGAAAATTATTGATTTTAATATACTTTTTTCTTTCACAGAGGTAAGACCGGCAAAATGAAAATATTCGAACAGGATTTCTCATACCAATAGTTTGTAATTTAGCCAGAAGAATTGTGTGATTGACTTTATCGAAAGCTTTAGAAAAGTCCGTATCAATATTCGAGGACATCAGCCTGAAGATTATCTTCAAGAGCACAAATTATAGCAGCAAGTAGAGAAAGCAGATTGGTTGTAGTGGATTTGGCAGCTCGAAAACCATGTTGTTGATCAATCAATACATTTTTAAAAATGGGTGTTATTTATTTTGTTTTAAAAGATAAACATATTTATGGAACAATAGATAACATAAATATAGGCAAGTCTGTAGTTACTGACATTTGATTTATCACCAGACTTTAAAATTGGCCTGATATATGAAGCTTTCCAAGAATCAAGAAATGTGACACAAGAAAGAGACATATTATACGAGATTCAAATGGGTGTGGACAGTATAAATTTGCATTCATTTGGCAATGATTCAGGAATATCATCAGGAACAATACGTGATTCAATAATACTATCAATCGGTATTTTTAACTTTTTCATAATACATAATAAAGAATTTGGTTCTTTTTCACACCAATTGCGCTCGACATTTTACGCGAAACGCAACAATGGTTTAACTTAAAAAACATGACTCGGCCAGAGTTGCGTAGTGTTTAAAAATGTAATTATTATTAACAATTTTTTGTTGACAAGGACTGGATTCAATTCTTTGGAAGCTGTGCCTAGTACGTGCGTGAAATTCTTTCTAAATGTCATTAAATATTTATATATAATCACTTAACGACTTTTCTATGTCTACCAGTTTCAAGACTTACCCGTCTCTTTGTCAGGACACCAATTAAACCAACATTATGGGGAAGAATTCTTATCTATCAAACCTGCCTTTTAAACAAATAACAATATTGGTAAATTATTTCTTAGTAATAAATATAGAAATAGCTTATTAAATAATTCAGATGTTTACCAATTAAAATGCAATTCTTGACCTTCAGTTTACGTCGGAAGAACATCAAGAAATTTTCATAGTCGTGTTAAAGAACATATGAGGTGTCTTCACAATAATAATTTCTCTAAATTTGCAAATCACCTAATCAATTTAAATCATGACTCAATAAAAATACCGGAGTTAAAATCTTACATACAAATAATAAAGGGTTAAAAGTAAACAATATGGAAATATTTCACATAAGAAAGGTTTAAAAAATAATGTTCCTTTGACCATTAATCAAACAAACTTTCAATATAGTCCTTTAAACGATATTCCACTGTAATGGTCATCATATTAAACCTATTAAGCTTACCCCCTCCCTCCATCCCCTCTACTTTTTTCAACTATTTCTCAAACTACATATAATATTTTCATAATTTAATCGGAGCATGTTTGTCTTAATCAGCGCATGTGCTTATGAAAATGCGTGTTGTGTTGGTTTTATATTTTTGTGCAACAACTATGGTGTAGGTGTAAAGTGAGTTTTGCAAGTTGGTTTGATTGATGTCCGAACGAAGAGATGGGTACGTCTCGAAACTGGTAGACAAAGAAAAGTAGTTAAGTGGTTATTTACAAATATTAATTAACATTTAGTAAAATGTTTGACCACAAAGTTAATGCTTAAGATATTAATGAAATTTTTTTCCTGTAAAGAATTTTCATTACAAAAATACACTTTAAAAAATACATTTCAGTAATTCAATTCGATAAATCTTACCCGCTTAAATAAAGGTTTCAGCTCTTTAGCTTCACTAACATTAACAGATGACAGACGATAATTGAAGGAATATAGATGTTTAATATGGGCAGTATGGTGAATGTCACACAGTGTGTAAAGTACCCAATTAAACCATCCAATGACATGTCATAAGCCCTGTAGATGCCTTTCATTCTATATTACCTTCTCTAAAATAATAATAATTTCTGTGTTGTCGCCAAAGTGGGCAAAATGGAACACATGAAAAAAGTAAGCAAAATAGCCCATTTTGCACTTTGTCAAAAGCGTAAGCCGTTGAAATAAATAAATTATGACGAAAAAGTAACAACTATTTATTATATTGTGTAGACTAGTCAATTCATCACACGACTTGGAATTTTTTGGGATAGATCTTCCGGCTTTTCGTAGATCTCTTCGCGACTAAACAGTGTGGGATGAAGTTGGATTGGCATGGTTTAGCTCAAAGTTTTTGGTCTTTCGTTTTTTTGAATATATTGTATTCAATTATTGTTTTGCCCTTGTTTGTCTTTGCTAAATAGTTTTATGTTCTTTTTGTTCAGTTTCTTGCATTTATGTTTCTTCATGTAACTGTTGTAATTGGCTTAGGCCGTATATATATAATAAATAAATAAATATTCGCCTGAAATTGAAATGCCCGTTGAGCAACAAATCAATTTTTTACAATTCATTATTTTTAACACCAAAACGAGACAAATAGCATATTTTTAATTATCGTTAGTTCGCGTTTGGAAGAATTGCTAACACACATGAACGAATAGTGTCCGTTCAACAAACACAAGTGAATGTATTTCGATATCGGTATTCATAGGCAGTGTAATAATACGTAATACACAAATAGCGGAGAGTAAGTCCGCGGTAATACGAGGCATAAGGCATGAGGCATAAGCCCAGCTCAGTGCTATCTAAGTATCATACGGTTAGTTCAAGGTCCCCTCACGTTTAGTGGAGGTTAGAATTTGGTATTATAAGTTATATTTAGAACTGATAAGTTATTCAACCTATAAAATCCGATCGGAGTAGAATTTACTTAACTTTCTTGCAGTAAAATATTTTTCGTACTTTATTTTATTAGATTTACGATTAGTCTCATTATTTATTTACATATGTCGTAGAAATGTAAATATGTAAACAGTTTTCTTATCTATCTATCTATTCATCTATTTATATAAAAATAAAACGCCGTGTTGTGTCTCGCAAAAACTCGAAAATGGCTTGACAGATTTACGTGCGGTTTTTTGCAAAATCTTCTAATTTATGCACTCAAACAAATAATAACATCTTCAATATGTTGAGTAGAAAAAAGTTAGAAGCATATATGTGTTTTTGTGGATTTTCCAGGGTTGCATTCGACTGAAATGTATATTTTTAAAGAAATGGAGAAGGTTGTTTATTTGTAAATTTAAATGTTTGTATTTTAACGTTTACAAACATCAATTATTTTCAATGGATACTGAATTGATTAATTTCCTTACAATTTCTTAATTTCTACATGTTAACATATTTTTAATGGACTTTTAGTAATGTTTAAAAAAATTAACAGACATTCGAGACATTTTTCAAAAACGGATTCTTACACAGAATGCACCACTGCCGGTAAGTAGCGTAGAGTTTGACATTTGCAAAAATAATTCTTTATTTGAAAAAATATTAGTACATGTTTTGGATTTTTTTAAAGTTTTATCTAGTAGTTTATTGTTTAATTTCAGTCCATGGTTTATTAGTCTCAACGGTCCTTGTCTCGTTTTAGAATGTTTAGTATGATATTGTTCTGATATTCTCGTATTGTGTCTATGTTTTACTACAATTTTTTTCAAGTTTTAGTTCTTTGTCTTTAATAACATCAGTGGCAAATTTACGAATAAATTTTAAGGAAAAAGTTCATTTACATTTTATTGTTCAATTTGTTTAAAGAGTTCTTTAGTTGCTGTTAGATAAGGGAAGGTCATATACTAACTTTTATATTTTATTTTGCTGTCTTGGTAGTCTGTTAATGTCATTTTGATTTTCTGTTCCCCATAGTAGTTGCATAAATAGTTAAGTTTTTACATAGGCTTCATACATTAGAAATCTTCTGGTTTTGGTTCAATTTTTTTTGTTAAAAAAAGACTCGATAATGTCGCTACTTTGCAAATTAAATTATTGATATAAATTTGAGCAATTTAAATTGTTTGTCTATTGTAAGTCGTAAGTAATGTGTTCA